>NC_056745.1:1123786582-1123791582 GCF_019279795.1 Protopterus annectens
AGAAAAAACTACTGCCATCAAGACATTCGAAATGCCTAATAAAGCCATATACACTGGTGCCCTAAAACTGTCACATCGAGAGACATTACTTTATAGTCAGTCCAACAATACAAATATCTAGGACTGACTCTTGAGCCTATCCTGTCCTTGAAAATTCAGAGACTGGTCAGAAAAGGTTATCTCCCAATTTAAAGCCTAAAATGTAACATCTAGCCATCTCACAACTGAAGCCAAAAGAGCCCTAACTAAAAATGTATGTTCTTATTCCAAAACTGGAATATTGTTTAGTATAATTGTTAAGGTCTTCACCTCATAAATACAAGGTACAGGGCTCGATTCTGACCTCAGGTTATTGGCTAGGCTTAAAATGGTCCTTCAAGACAGTTAGCATAGTATTCATCTATGAACATCTTTGAACCTATACTGCACTTAGCTCAAAACACTTTTCCTAATTCCGACACCTGTCAACACAGTCTGTTGGTTCATCAGCCTAGTCCCTCACTATGAACACCAATGTGTCTCAATTTGTATAATTTCAGCCGGATTTAGTCTTCTCCTCACCACTCTTACTTATAAAATCTTCCATGAACACTATTGTCCCCCTTAGCTCTTATCTTCAAATTAAAGATTCCCACAATGCACTCAGAAACCAAGTTAATAATGCACTTGCACACCACAGGCCCTCATTCAATCTTGTAATCAGGGAAAGAAGCTTCAACGAAATTATTCCTGAAAAACGAACAGGATCTCATTAGAAATTACACAACTTAGTGATGTAAAATTATTTTAAAAGTAGCTCTCTGACCTCTTAAAGGAAATGTCAAATGTGCATTATTTTCAAAAGCTAGGTTTGCTACTTCTCTCTCTCTCTCTCTCTCTGCATTTTCTCTCCTCATTAATTGAATAGCGACTTTCAAATTGGCTCAGATCTCAAAAATTCTGTCTCATTTATATACAACATTAATTTTATCCTCCACTCTAACTTATCCTTTCCCTGGGTGCTATTCTCACCTAATCCTCATCTTATTCTGTCTCTCGCAAGTTAAACATCTCCTTACATCCTAAGACCTCACTTCCACTAGCTAAAACTCCAATCCCTTTATGTGTCTGCAAATTCATAGTATTCCAAAATTATGTTCCACCACATAATTATGCTGACAAACTATGCAAAGTTTATATCCTGAATGTATACAGATTTACATGCTATGTCACTGTGGAAATTTCACATGTATGAACGTACCCCTACAGAACTTTGTGTATACTCTTTAGCAGTGAAATATTTAACTTGTAACAAATTACATGCATTCTTTATTAAAATGAACAATTTCATTTGTGAGCAAAACTGTAATGCAGTTTCATTGAACTCCCAAAGTGTTGAATGAGAAATGATCACAATGGAAAGACTGAAGCACAAGACATCAACCTGTTTAAATAACAGGAGACAACTGTGTGAGACTGTAGAACAACAGGGATCAAGGAATTTGTCCTTTCCCCATGGCAGTGCAATCTCAAAGTTAGTATATAGATACCCTCCACAAATGAAGCTGGTTTTGTCCAGTGTTTTGAGGTTCAGTGTTTTAGTTTCAATAATTTGCCATTCACGATTTTGGGATTTCAATTAAATGACATGAATCTACATATAAATATATATATATATATATATATATATATATATATATATATATATATATATATATATATATATATACATAAAATGGGTCTATTATGTATGATCAAACTGCCCTAATGCCAAATGTAAAACACCGATATAATAAGTTAGATCATACACAATAGCAGAAAAAAATGAAAACAATATTGATAGAGAAAAACTATTTCCTCTCCTGATATTAAAACTAAAAACCCCTTATTTTGGGAAGGTTTTAACAATGTTAAGGTGTAGGGTTAGGGTTGGGGGGAAGGGGCAGTTTTAACATTAGGGTTAGCACCCCTGCACCATCTTAGTATTGAGTGCCACTAAACAAGACTGACTCAGACACAGAGACATTCACAAGCACACACAAACAACACTACATCTATCCCCTAACCTGACCCTTACCCTAAAATACACAAACGTGCACACAAACACACAACGCCCATCCTTTACTCATCCCCGATCCTAACTCTAACTTACGAGCATGTGCGCGCACACACACACACACACACACACACACACACACACACACACACACACACAGACACACACACACACACGTTATCATCCCCCAACCCCACTTACCTGTATCGACATTCCATACTATCGACATATCCACCATTTGGCCATCCGTACTATCGACATGAAATTGAACAAATGCATGTTCGGTCAAATGCAGGGGAACCATATTGATATATATATATATATATATATATATATATATATATATATATATATATATATGTATAGGTTTACTATCAAACTGTTGAACGGAAATATAATTTCCGTTCAACACACTGAATACAAAAAATGAAAGTCAAAATGTAGAACAAGTCACAATGTCGAATCAGCTGAATGAATTCAGCAGATTCAACATTGTTGCTGAACAGATTATGTGATGCCCGTATAGGAGCTCAGGTAAAGGAAACTCCTATACCTAACATCACGTTTTTGCAGGGCGGCAAGCCCTCCTGCACTCCCCACACCCTCTGCTAACTATATATATTCCAGCTCCGAGATCGCACTACAGTGAGGAAAGGGATGAATTTCCCAAACTGCATTGTACCACGATTAATGTACAGGTATTCGAGTTTATATTAGCTAGAAATGCGAACATCTATGCTTCGAGTTTTACATCTGTGAGCATCTCAACTTGAGATTCTGATATTAAACCATATATATATATATATATATATATATATATATATATATATATATATATATATATACACACATACATATATATGTGTGTGTGTGTGTGTGGGTATAAAATGTGTGTAAATGTCCTCGAACCTTTAAGAAGACTTAATGCCCACAATTAATTTAGCTCTCAGTTCACTTTAAAAGATGAGATCTTGAGCATGTGTCATTTTGTGTACAATGAAAGCTGCATCATTACTGTAAAATCCAGGGTCTAGTGCCATTATTGGTACTGCAGTCTGGTGGAATAATATTTATTAATTTAATTAATTTACTTATTTAAATTTTGTTTATTGGGGTAGAGCACTAATCACAAGTGACCAATTTCAGTCTCAGCTTGAGAAACTAAATTTACTGAGGAACAGAAAGAGCATAATGAAAACACACACCTGTAGTTTACCACTTGCAGCTAACAAAAACGTAAATAGTATCTATAATGCTAATAAACATTATTTAAAAATTAAGTTAAGTCACCTGTAGAATGTCAGGTGTCTGTGAAGTAATTACAGCTG
The DNA here is from genome assembly GCF_019279795.1 of Protopterus annectens. Lineage (NCBI taxonomy): Eukaryota > Metazoa > Chordata > Ceratodontiformes > Protopteridae > Protopterus > Protopterus annectens. The sequence goes on from NC_056745.1 coordinate 1,123,789,946, forward strand.
TGTGTTTTCTAAGTGAGAATGATAAGATAGTTGACTGGAATGAAGGCTGTTACGCAGAAGTTGTGAATAGCTAGAAGTTGTTATATTAAGCAAAAGATTATGTTACTAAGAAGTGAAGACTGGCACAAAAGAACATACTCTATAAAGGGATGGTAAGAGCTACTTGTAAGAGAAAGAGAGTGATGTAGCTCAAGTTAGGTGACATGACTGGATACAGTTTGTCTGGACTGGAAATGACAAACATTGGCTTGTATTGCGAAGGTTTGGTGGGTTTAGATTGCTTTCGAATTGGGCTGATGAGGGCTATTTTCCATATACTTGGCAAGATATTTTGTGTTAGGCAGAGTCTGAAGATGTGTTGTAGGAAGGTTGTGAAGAAGTCCCTGCAGAAGTATATCCACCAGGGATGTACGCTTGGTGGGCTGTAAGTTTTTATTTCTGACAGAAGAAGTTCTAAGTCTCTTGTTTTGACTTGTTTAATCTACAGTTGAGAAATGAAGAGAGGTTGCTCTTTGGGAAATACTTTCACATCACCAAATGCTGTTTAGGCGAATGTAAACAAAATTGAAGATGTTTAATTGAGACCCCCATTGCCGTTGGAGTTATTTTCCCTTTTCTCCACTGTTGTGGAACCTCAGATGTAGTATATGTAAGTTTGGGGGTGTGGGGCATGTCCACCCACTTGCCCCATGGAGAAAACATTTCTTTTGAGGTTTGGCGAAAGCGGTTTAGGTGAACATTTTTTAAATTTTTTTGCGTTCACTGAAACAGCATTCGATGAGTTGATATGACTACAGTCAAGATAGATGAGAGTGAAGTGTGAGTGTTTGATAGGATGATTAGGTTGGAGAACTCGGAGTGAAAGTCAGAGAGGAAGAGCGAATGTATGAGTTGCTGGTATTGGGTTATTTTGAATATCTCTTCCTGCGAATTGATTCACTTGCTTCCAGAGCTGTTTTGGTGATCCTAGCTAATGTTCTCAATGTAACCAGAAACCTCGTTGTTCCTGCTATCCTTAGTTATTTTCTGTAATGCTTGAAATAAAAATTGATGCCCTGGAAATTTCTCTACATGTACTGAAAAAGCATTTTGTTTATCCTTAAGTCTGATAGCTGACAGATGTCTCAGAATTCCGTCCTTCAACCGGCAATTAGTTTTCCCTACATAAAATGAGGGACAGCAGGTACAGGTGGCTATATACACAATATCAGTGGCTATACAGGTGACCATGGTGTTAGGTCCATACTCTTTACCAGTGAGGGGATGTATAAAATGAGTTTCTCTACTGATGGATGTGCAGGCCTTACACCTTTGACATGGAAAGGTCCCAGTCTTGATATCTCTTTAGGTTGTTTATCACATAAAATCTGATTCAGTACATGTAGAGATATTTCCAGGGCATCAATTTTTATTTCAAGCATTACAGAAAATAACTAAGGATAGCAGGAACAACGGGTTTCTGGTTACACTGAGTATTGTGAAACCAGATGATCATAGAACTATGGGCACACAGATATCCAGGACTTAATGGTGTGGTGCCTTTAAAACCTATTTTGAATAGGCGTAGACCTTACATTCCAAAGTATTAACTGTTTTATTGATAGCCCATTTTGATTGGAGCATTTTAGTTTAAAAAG
>NC_056745.1:1123794082-1123844082 GCF_019279795.1 Protopterus annectens
GAATACTTATGTTTAGGACCCTTATGGAAACAGTGCTCAATAACAACTTTATTATTTTTGAGAATCAGATTTTTAAGCAAACTACAGGTGTAGCGATGGGGGTGGCATGTGCCCCCCCGTTTGCAAATATTGTACTTGCTCAATGGGAGATGACTCAATTGTTTACTTGCCAATGGTTTAAAGAATGTTTGTTTTATGGAAGATTTCTTGATGTCATACTTATTTTTTGGGAGGAAATGAGTTAGAGCTGAACCAGTTTTTTGAATATCTAAATAGGAACACTTCTTTTTTGAGCTTTACTATGGAAAAACACAGTAATAGAATGAATTTTTTGGACATTCTTATAACCAAAGATGATTCACTGAAAAAGTTTACTACAACCATTTACAGAAAGCCCATATATTCTAACACTCTCCTACATTTTGAAAGTGGGCAACCTGACTTTCAAAAAAGATCTTTGGTTAAGGGCCAATGTGTGCAGTTAGCACAGATGGTCAGTGACCTAGAAATGTATATTGAAGAAAGGGAAAAGTTAAGGGGCATGTTACTAAGGAGGGGGTACCCAAACAGTTTCATTGAACCGGTTTTGTGTGAAGTTACAGAAAAATAGAGGTAAAGGACACTTTTTTCCACTGTTAGGCTCAGAGGACAGGGACAAAAGTAGTCATAAAAAGGTTGATATGGGGTCAAGGAACACAAACAGGTTTAACAGGGCCTTTATTCTGATGTTCAACTTGCAGTTTTATGACATAAAAGATATTTTAAAAAAGAATTGGTTTATATTTAAAAGTGACAAAGAGGTTCTTAAAAGTGTTGGTGATAGACCATGTGTCATATACAAAAAAGATGCATGTGTCATAGATTTGTTGGAAAGAAATAAAGAGGGGAATACGTTCATAGGTTCATAGGTAGGTACTAGGCTATTGGCCCTAGGGCCAATATAAGCCTAGCCAAATGGTACTCTGGCTTTTTCCACCCAAGAAAATGATTTTCCTGTGCCCCTGTCAAGCAGAGCCACAGAAGTGATCCCCGGAGTGAATTTCCTATCTCCCATCCAGTCATCAAGATTTGTCTTGGAGGGGGCGTGGCCAAGGATGAACACAGGATAGCAGCAGATTTCTTCAGCTCCACCAATTTCATTACACTGACAGGAATTAATTACTTAAAAAATTAATTTTTGAAGTAATTTTCTTTCTAAATATGTTTGTTTTATATAGTTCTTGAACTATATCTAAAAAAGAAAGGAAATCTTAACAATATTCCTGTCAGAAATCACTTCGGAAATTTTCCTGTCAGTTTATCAGTCTGAAATGAGTTCCAGTAAGACAAATTCTCAAGACTCCAGCATCAAGAAAGAACTTCAGTCTCTGATAATTATAATCCAGCAACTTACTGCTAAGATGGATAAAATGGATACTAAAATAGACACCTTCATAGAAAAACTACAAAACAAATAGACTTGTTACATATAGACCTGCAACAACAGAAGATCCAGATGACAGGCATAGAAGAAGCTGTGAATGACATGGAAAATAGAATCCAAGAAGAGGAAATCAACATTGAGTTTCTGCTGAAACAAAATACACATTTACAAACAAAGCTGGATGACCTGGAAAATAGATCTAGGCGCAATAACATTAAGATTTTTGGACTGCCAGAAAATATTGAAGGTAACAATATTACTTCTTTTTTAACAACATGGCTCCCTAAAACTTTAGACTTACCAGAAGCATTCTCTTTTGGTATCGGAAGAGCACATAGATCTATAGCTAATACTAACTCTAACAAAAAATATCCTAGATCAGTTATAGTTAGATTTCTATCATCTTTTGATAAAGAGATGGTTCTTAAATCTGCTTGGGCTAAAGCTCCTGTTAAGATTAATGAGACAACTGTGCGTTTTGACAATGACTATTCTTCCATGGTAATAGCTAAAAGAAAAGTTTTTCTGCCACTAATAAGGGAGCTTAAAAAAGCACAGTTTAAAACATACCTTCTGTTTCATGCCAAGCTTAAAATCTTCCTTCCTGATGGTCCTAAAATTTTCGATGACTTAGACTCTGCTTTACTGTTTATCAAAAAAAATAAGATTTTGGATAAAATAGAGGAAATGGAATGGGCTAGTCCTTCATTAAAGAGACTGGCAACTGAAACTTCGTGGAAGACTTCAGAGAAGAAGAAGAGACTAAAAAACAAATGATTTGTTCTATGTTTTTTTTTCTCTCATCATTTTATTTCATTATTAATCTTTTTAAATATAGTTCCTGCATTTCCAAGAAGCCACAAATATTTTGAAAAAGATTTAATCAAAGTTATTCTCTGTGTGCAAAGAAATGTTTTGTTTCATAACCAGTCAAAATATCTGAAGATTTAATGGCAAGCTATGATTCAACTTGTTTCTCTTTCTGAAAAGGAGAAGTAAGGTCAGTAATTTGATACATTTTTTTTTTATCTTTTTTTTTTCTTCTTCTCCTTTTCTTCTTTTCTTTGTTTAAACAATGACATTCTATTTAGATTATGTAGTGGGTAAAGGGTGGGGAGGGGGGGCGAGGGGAGAAGAGTAATGAAAATATGATTAATAGAATAATAACATATTTATTCCTTGTAAAAAGTTTATATGTTCTTCAAATGCTATTCCTAATTATACTTTCTTGATTATACTGCTTATGCTTGTTTGTAAATAATCTGTCATGCTTTAACTAATAATAATTAGAACTAAATAATAGTAAATAATATGTTTTATTTTTAACTCTATTAATATAAACAGTAAGTAATATTCCATTGTATATACTTCTTATAGCTTTCTCTTACATTTTTTATTTCTGCCTTACACCCTTTTATTTTCTACTCTCTTTTCTTTTCTTTATTAATATATAGAAATGCTTTTGATCATATAGACACAGTAAATAATAAGATTTGCATAAAAATTGAGTTGGGACAAAAATATTGAGTTTTATTACTTATTAATAATTTTGGGCTTAATTTCACTTACATAGAGGCTGTAATAACCTGTAAAATACATTGTGAAGGTTTTGTCATGTTTAGATGCATTTACACTGCTAAATGAATGTTTGTCACTAGTTTTTAATAAGTTTCCCGCCAAAATGTTAAGAGAGACAATCTGGGATGTGGGCTGTCTCATGCACAGTGTCCATGAGCTACTTCAAAAGCTTTAACTCTCAGAATTCTCACAGAGAAGCTGAAAGCAGTTAGTCTAACCTTTGACCTAGATATCACACTGACACATCACAGATTCAGGAATAACACTCTACCAGGAAATAGAAATGATGCAAATGCGACTATGTGAAGGAAAATGAACTCTTTAACATCTAAATGTGAGTTATTTTATATAATTACTTAAATATCTATGTTATAATTCATAAAATATGTCAGTTATAATGAGTTTAAATTATACAGTTTCTTGTAGTAAGTAAATGTCTTATTTTAGAAGGCATAGAAAATGAAACATTTATTCAAGTGTTTTTGAAAATCTACTTAACAGCAGCATAATAATCTGTGTTAAAAACTTATGTTCCAAACATATACATTACTATAACTCATTTAATTCATCTGATTGACAAGCATAAATAATTTTATAACGCTATTCTGGAAGAAATTGTCATGTGATATATTTTAAAGCAGTAGTATAGCATGGTTGTAAAATCTGGTTACTAAAATGTGTTTGCTGTGCATTATTTTGTATAAAGCAGACAGATTTATTGTAGGGACAGCAAGTAGGATAGTGTTCAGCAAGGACACAACTCAGTGAGATCAGATATATATGTATATATGTGTGTGTGTGTGTGTGTGTGTGTGTGTGTGTGTGTGTGTGTGTGTGTGTGTGTGTGTGTGTGTGTGTGTGTGTGTGTGTGTGTGTGTGTGTGTGTGTGTGTGTGTATGTGTGTGTGTGTGTGTATGTGTATGCATATGTATATATATATATATGTATATGTGTATGTGTATATGTGTGTGTATGTATATATATATATATATATATGTGTGTGTGTGTGTGTGTGTGTGTGTGTGTGTGTGTGTATGTGTGTGTGTGTGTGTGTGTGTGTGTGTGTGTGTATGTGTGTGTATGTATATATATATATATATATATATATATATATATATATATATGTGTGTGTGTGTGTGTGTGTGTGTGTGTGTGTGTGTGTGTGTGTGTGTGTGTGTGTGTGTATATATATATATGTGTGTGTGTGTGTGTGTGTGTGTGTGTGTGTGTGTGTGTGTGTGTGTATGTATATATGTATATAAGTGTTTCTGAGAATCTGCATAACTATGCAGTATGATTTATAACAATTTCTATGAATACAATATCTTATTCTATTGACAATAATGAGTTTGAGTAAATGCTCATATACAAGCAATTCAAGGTTTTTTTTTGGAAGCTGTTAATTGCATTTACATGGCAGAAAATAGATGCATCTTAATATATGTAATGTCTGAATCATATTAGCCAAAGTTTTTGATTTAAATGAATGTTAGAACTTATTTTTCTCTCCTCTTGATTTCTAACATCAAGATTATTTGAATGCTATTTGAATACAAGTGTTTTATATTACATAGATGTATATAGTGGTATGAACAGATTTTTTTAAAAAAAGGTTTATTTTAGTTTATATGATGCTGTTTTACCAAATATATAGTCTTATCTTGCTAGATAATTGAATTGAAAACTGTTAACCTCAGTTAAATATAACTAGTATTAAATTGATAAGGTGGTAGCTGAGGTACTGCTGCTTAGGGTAGGGGGTTAACTTGAGTGGTAAATACTACTCTAAGTTGGAGTTTATAACTCCAGGCTGGATGCAAGGTTTAATCCTTACATTATTTTCACTTGTTCATTGTTATTTGTATATAGTTTTGACATCCACAATATATTTTGTACATTCATTGTCACTACAAACAAAATTGAATCCTATACAAAATCCCATAAGAGATTCAATAAATACAGCTATATTTAAAGGTACACCTAAAGGAGGAGATGTAACATTACTTATTTTGTTATTTGTTATTTTGATCATAAGATTCTTAAGTTTTAAAAATGCCAAATGACATCTTTAAAAGGAATTTCTTTAAACATTAATGGATTGAATAATCCGTGTAAAAGGGCAAGCCTAATAAGATACATTAATTTACATAAGGCCAACTTAGTCTTCCTGCAAGAAACCCATCTCTTGAAAAAGATATTGATAAACTAGCCACAAACAAATATACAGTATTGGTTAGTTCAGAGCACACTCAGAAAAAAGAGGAGTGGCTATTTTATGGAATAAAAGTATGCCCATTCCTAAAACCATTAAGTCTTATCAGGATGACAAAGGAATGTTTTGTATGGTTACAATACAAATTAATGGGAAGACTTATACTTTAATTAATGTATATTGGATACCTGGAATTGGTATTAATACAGTGAAACATCATCTTGATAAGATCATATCATTCTCTATAGGAGATATTATTTTAGCTGGTGACTTTAATTGTATACTACATGAAAGTGATACTACCACTACAGGGAAAAGAAGAATTACATCTAATGCAAAACATTTAAATGATTTTGCTAATTCTTATCATTTGAATGATATTAATAATCAGATAGATTCAAAATCATTACCATACACCTTTTTTTCTTACAGATACAAAACTTATTCAAAAATAGATAGGGTCTTTATTTCTAACCAGATGGTAACAGATTTAATTAATTCCAAAATCATTTCATGTCCTATATCTGATCATAATTCAATTGTTTTTGAATTCATGATAAAAATACTCATAATGTTCAGATCAAAAGGATACCAGCATACTTAACTCAACTAAAAGACTATAAAGAATATATACTTTCAGAAGTAAAACATTTTTAGACATAAATAATACTCCTGAAGTCTCCATTGTTTATGTTTGGGATGCCTTAAAATCATATCTATATGGACAAAGTATCAGATGGTATAATAATAAAAGGAAATCTTGGGATAAGGAATTGTTAGATATTCAAAGTAAATTAGACTCTTATAAACATAATAATAAAGAAAATATTATGGACAAGAAAGTTATTGAAGAAATAAACAAACTAAATGAGAAATACAAAGAAATTTTAACTCATAAAGTTAAAATAACGTTAGAGAAATACAAGTTTTGTCTTATTCAATAAGCCCCAAATACTTACATAGACTTACAAATAAAACAAAAAAGGTTGAATAAACAAAACCATATCAAAGAAATCTTTTCTCTAAGGAAAAAGAAGAATGTTTCTAGTATACCAGAAATACTAAATGAATTTAGAAATCACTTTCACAAAATTAACCATAATAACATTAACATGGAACCTAAAGATAAAATAAAGGAGTTTATAACCACAAACATGAATAAAAAGCTTAATAAACAACAGATTAAACTATTGGACAAGAGTATTTCATATACAGAAGTTATTACACAAATAAATAAGCTTAAATCAAACAAAGCACCGGGTAATGATGGTATTATACCAGAGATATATAAAATCCTTTCTAAAAGTACATATTCATTAATACATAAGGTTTTTATTTTGGCCCAAACTGAGTTAATAACTCCCCCATTTTGGCAATATACATTTATTTCTCCAATTTTAAAACCTAATAAAGATCCAACTAGATGTTCTTCATATCGGCCCATCTCATTACTTAATGTTGATTATAAAATGTTTATGAGTATTCTTGCTGATAGATTGAAGACAATCATTCCCGGCATTATAGATATAGATCAGACAGGCTTCATTGTAAATAGAAATACTTTTGATAATATAAGAAGAACTTTAACATTAATAGATTTTGCAAATAGGAAAAAGAAAGATTTAACACTTATTAGTCTTGATATAAGTTCAGCATTTGATTCAGTAAGTTGGGACTATCTGTTTACCTTAATGAAGTGCACAAACTTCTCAGATACATTTGTAAATCTAATTGAGCATTTATACAAAGGAAAGTTGGCTTATATTAAGGTAGGAACATATGTTTCACAAAAAATACCCATTCTTAAAGGTACAAAACAAGGATGTCCACTTTCTCCACTATTATTCGCTTTAGTAATGGAGCCTTGGGCTAATTTGATCAGAAACAGTACTGACATAGAGGGTTTTGAAATAGATGAAAATACAACATCCAAAATTCAACTTTTGCAGATGATGTTCTAATTACATCAGCAGGATCTAATTCTTCTATGCAGTCTCTATTTGATAAAATGATGAATTTTAAAAGTATTTCTGGTTTAATATTCAATGAAGAAAAACTAAAATACTACCTATATATACACAAAAATATTCTCATTAGTGATTTTACTAAATATGTACCCAATTCAGGTCAGATAACTTATTTAGGTATAATACTGTCTAAAGATATTAAATCTATTATATATAATAATTATAATACCTGTTTTCTTAATATACAAAATCTTTTAATACCTGGAATAATATGTTTTTACTATGGAGGAGAGACTTACAATTATTAAAATGATAATATTCCCCAAGATTTTATACTTAATACAATCAATAATACTTCCACCTACAAAAATAATTATCAAGAAACTGAATACACTAATGTTAAATTTCCTATGGGCACCTAATAGACCTAGGATTACATTAAAGAAACATACTAATAGCTGGTCTCAAGGGGGTATTTCTTTTCCAGACTTTAATTTATATACTATCTCTTCTATTGTAAAAGTTATTACTTTATTAATAGATCAGTCATATGTTGCAAAATGGAAAGATTATTGGGAGCTAATTAGTATGCACTTCATGAAAATCTCCTTAACACATAAAAATATGATTGTAAATAACTCCATGTTATGGTTACTAAAGGAATTTTGTACTTCACCTATTACACCTAAACATATGGTTTGTTACCCATTAAATATTATTATTAGCTATTGTAACTTTATATTCATGCACTCTAAGTATAGGGAATGGAATTTTATTGTATTCCCTATAATGTATACTCAGGGTATGCTTTTGTCTTCTACTTCTGAAGGAACTCATTTAGCTATAGATAATGATCTAAAGTACTGGTATCAGTTGATATCTGATAATAAAGTTAAAAATCTAGATTTCTTAAAACAAGAATTTGATCTAAGAGAAACTTGCTGGTTAGAGGTTCAGACCTTTAGACAACATCTCATTAATAAAATAGATCTAATGTCTATAACAGTTAAAGAATCTATTCCAACACTGATTGATTACTTGATATTAAATTTACAACATAAAGTTTCTGATAAAGGTAAACTTTCATACATACATAAAATTATCAGACAAGAAACTTTTACAGTGTAGATTCATACTGGAATTATTTCACTTCTATTAATGGGGACCCACCAAATCAACAAGATAAACAATATATATTGGAATCTGCTTATAGAACTATGTCTTCCATTGTCTGGAGACTTTATACATGGAAATTTTTACATAGATCTTTTTATACACCTTTGATGATGAATAAAATAAATAATAAAGATAATTTATGTAAGAGATGTAATGTAGAAATTAATGCTGACTGGGCTCATATGTTTTATGACTGTATAAAATTGAAAGAATACTGGAAGTCAATTAATGAATTTTTGCAGGCTCTTTTTACAGATAATTTCATTATTTCTAAATCTCTTATATTATTCAACACACCTGTACCTCAAAGTGTTAAAAGGTTAAGCTTCCCTTGTTATGGTCTATTCTAGCAGTGGCTAGGAAAATAATAACTAGAAATTGGATTTCAGATACACCTCCTTCGTTCAATGAATTTAAAAATGTTATGAATATAGTGTGCCATATGGAAATAAACACAATTAGGACAAGAACAAATAGAAAAACATCTTATTATATTGTATGGGATAATTTACAAAATTTGTTAAAAAATTCTAATTTCAATAGCATGGTATTTTAGTTTAATTAATTGATCTGATTGTAGTGGATGTCTTTGTAAATACTTTAGTTGTTTTGTTGAATATTATAATAATACCTATTTTTAATTACTTGTATAAAATTGTTATGATATTTCTCTTATATGTTAAAACAATAAACCTGTTTTGAAAAAAAAAAAAAAAAAAAAAAGATTTGTCTTGAAGAGTGCTAATGAGGAGCTTTGTTTGATACAGATAGGTAGTTTGTTCCAGAGTATGGGAAGTCTCTGGGACAGGAATCTATCCCTCCAGCATGTTCTGTTTATTGTGGTGACAAGGTTTAGGTCCCTAGAGCATGTAGCTCAGAGGGATTAGATTTCTTTAAGTGGAGCACGTCCAACAGCTCTGGGTTTGACATAGCTTTGTATGTTAGGCAGAGACTGCCTCTGAGTAGACGATATGCGACAGAGTAAAGCCGGAGTTTTTTGAGACGGTCTGCGTAGGGCATCTGTTTGAGGCCGGTAATCCTCTTTGTGAGGTATTTCTGCGACCTTTCCAGTTGTTGTAGATGTCTTGTGCGGTACATACCAAAAGGGGCATTGTACTCTATAATGGGTCTAATGCGTGATGAGTAGAGGGGAACAATTACCTCTTTTTTTCCTGGATGAGAAACCTTTTGTGATGAGGTGTGCCACGTAGAAAGATTTCCTGACTACTGTGGCGATGTGATTATCAAAGAAGAGACTACTGTCCACCTGTTTCCCAAGGTCTCTTATCACACTTTTGGTGTTAAGTAGACTACCACCTATGTGGTAGTTCATGGGTACAGAGTTTTTACCAAAAGGGATGACAGTGCACTTTTTGGCATTGAGCTTCAGGCCATGGCTTTAACACCAGGCATCTGTCTCAGTGAGGCCCTTTTGTAGTATGTCCACATCGTTAGGAGTTTTGATTATGGCTCCTAGTTTGCAGTCATCTGCGAACTTTGTTAGCCAAAGACCTTCTGTGTTAGCCTGCACTTCAGAGAAGTAGATACCAAACAGGAGAGGACCCAGGACTGAACCCTGTGGTACTCCACTTGTCACTGGTTTGAAGTTGGATTTAGAGTCTACTACTTTCACAGTGTGGGTTCTGTCAGTGAGCCAGTTGGCAACCCATCTTGTGACATAGGGATTTATACCTGGTTTAATAAGTGTATCTATAATTCCAGAGTGGAGGATGGTGTTGAAAGTCTTGGCGAGATCTAGATAGGCTGGGTGAACCACCTTACCCTCATCTACGGCTTTGGTGACCGCTTCAAAGAAGTCTATCAGGTTTAGGAGACATGCTCTGCCTTTTTCAAACCCGAACTAGGTAAGGTCCAGAGTTTGGAGATTACCAATGTCATTGTTTATAAGTTCCATGATGATACGTTTCATAGCCTTGCAGACTAGGCTCGTCAGGCTAATGGAGCAGTAGTTCCCAGGGTCTGTGATGGCTCCCCCTTTGTGGAGTGGGATAACCGTTGCTGTGCACCATTCAGTGGGCATGAAGCCGAAGGTGAGACTATGATTGAACATGGTACTTAGGTGGGGTGCCAGTTCATTCTGTAGTTCATGTAGAACACAGCCTGGGATGATGTCAGGTCCCATGGATGCTGTGTTCTTGGCTTTGGAGAGTGTGTTTTTTTACCTGTGCAGCCGTGATTACAGGAACTTTGCATTCTTCCAGTATAGAGATGGGACCTTTGGGAGTGAGAGAGGGGTAAAGTTAGCACTGAACCTGTCTGCCAGGATGTTGGCAATATCAGTTGGTTCTGTATATTTAGTGCCATTGTGCTGTAACTCAGAGCAGATCTGAGTGTTGCCATTGAGATTCTTGACATAGCTATAGAATGATTTATGGTTGTCTTTAGAATCAGTGGCAATTTTGTTTTTGTAACTAACTTTGGAGGATTTTATGAGGGATATTAGCCAAGGGAGCCTGCAGGATTTTTTGCAGGGGGGTGCAAACCCAGACCCCCGCCCACGCAGCCCCACCCCCTCCAGCCTCACATTCTCCCCCACCCACGCAGCCATTCCAGTGCCCCATTACTTGGATATTTCTCCCCATTTGTCATAGACACTGTTCAAATCTCTCAGTGTGCATACTGTTTTATGCTTTACTTCTACAATGATTACAGATATTTGGATTTCATTTACAACTTTTATTCCAAATTTTATAGCACAAACACTGATAGACATTTACTAAACCTAAACAAAGCAATAGTCTTGCAATGAAAACAGACAGCATTAGAACATCTCTACCTTTGAAACACGCATTCACTGAAATAGCATTGAAACTCACATTCAAAGAAAATGCATCTGGCTAGTGGTGGGGTAAGTTTACCTTTGGGCTGTTTTCAAATCATAGGCTCCTTGCACACATTTTTAGAACCATGCAAAAGTTCTTTGATTTACCTTCCTGACTGTATTATACTATATAATAACTGAATTATATTCCTTGTATAATACAGCACCACTTGTTAGAGTGCATTTTAAATGTAGTTCTGAACGTTTTTCCTTTAAGCAATGAAACAAATCATATGAACCAATAATGACAACCTGCCCAGTTCAGAACATTTCAACCATAAACTTCTGTCATACAATCCAACAATATCAATCAATATGCAGAATCTATGCAGAAGTAAAAGTCATCTGAATAATTCCACATTAAAGAGATCTGAAACCAATGAAGAGGTTGTTGCTAGAAAACAACTTTATATTTCAGTGTTTCATTTACAAATTCAGTGCCTGTTGCCCTTGAAGAATAAATTGCCTATGTTACATTAAAAGAAATGCTAACCCGGTGTATTGCAATAGGGAATGGGTGACAATCTGAAAAAGAGGTTCAAAGTTACTAGGTGTCTCATCCAAAGGAGGGGATACTAAGGATTGCAGTACCCCACCCCCTTAAAATACAAATTTACATGCTGTGGGAGTAGAAGCTAAAGCCCTCTGTATCAAGACACAAGTATGCAACCTACTGTGCTACTAACACTGCTTTAAAATTCTATACCACAATAGTGATAACATTTGTTAAACAAAACAGTTGCATATTTTAAGCAGACTTAGCATGAGCAGCAGTAAACTTCTCTTCCCTTGAAGCTCACAATTCTTTGAAAATGCACTTGAAAATAAATTCCACCAGCTAACTGTAGATCATTTCACTCTCCCTCACACACACACACACACACACACACACACACACACACACACACACACACACACACACACACACACATCAAAGCAGTGCAAAGCCTCTGTGTGGCATTGTTTTTTTAACAACTGAAACATGATGGGAAAACACTGACCCTCATCTGGGAATTGAAACCTGGCTCACCAGAATTCTGTGCAATTGTCTGATAGTAGGAAGAATCCAACAGATAACACTTGGGTTATTTTATACACAAGGGTTAGTGTTTTCTTTTTCACCTCACAGTTGCTACAAAGCAGTTCAATGCAGAGGATATATACAGTACCATCATGTAGATGTAGGTACTTTGAAGTAAACAGGCATACCAGCGAGACACAAATATATAATTACATTTACCATAACACTCATTGGTGAAAATCAGTAAATTAATACAATCTGCAAGACAGAGACAGAAATAATATTGAGTTTTTAAAAAAATATCTATAATTTTAATACAATTGTTAGGATATATGTATATTACTTGTCAACTCCTTCAGATATAACTTTGTACTGTGATTCCAAAAGATAAAAGCATTAACTTTTACTGTAATAGCATCAACAACCACCCAAAAAAACACACACAAAGAAAAATGTATCTAGAAATAAGGTGATTATCCAGCAACATATCATAATCATAGTATTCATTCATTTATTCTCTTATTCTCTCTTTCATATCCGCTCTCACTCTCCTCCTTATTCTCCCCTCTCTCGAATCCTCTCTGTCTACCTCTGTCATTCATTCTCTCTCTTGTATGTTCTCCCTCTCTCATTCATTCTTGCACCCTCTGTTCCTATCTCTCTCTTTCTCTTATTCATTCTCTTTTCTTCTCTCATTTATTGTCTTCCTCTCTGTCTCTCATATCCTCTCTCTCATCCATCCATCCTCTCCCTCTCTCATTCATTCTCACTTTATCTCTGGTATCCTCTCTCTCTCTCTAAATCATTGTCTATCGCTCCTGTATCCTCTCCTTCCCTCATTCATTCTCCCACTCTCTCATGTATCCTTTTTCTCCCTCTCTCTTTCATTTTCTCCCTCTTTCTCTCTCTCCTTCTCTGATTCATTTACTCACAAACAAAAAGTTACAAGCACTCGCAACACTAAAATAATCCAGCAGAATAAATAATCTTAGGGTCCTTTAAGCAGAAGATTAAATGGTCAGCTAAAACAAATAAAATATAGCAAGGATGGTAGAAACAGCTCTGACCAGCAAAATGGTACAGTTTGGTAGCCTAAGGCAATCAACAGAAGTTCAAACAATGAAGGGGACAGCTCTCCATTTGCAACTTTTTCCAAGAACCAACTAATTAAAACAGATGCAGAAAACTAATGTCCAACTGTTGCAGCACACCCCATTCCATTGCTATTTACTTTGGAAACTGAAAATGGCAGTGCTCTTTTCTTTGCTGGCTGAATTCCGCCAATTTACAGAAAAACAATCTGATCACTGACAGCACTACTACAATGATACCCAAAGCACCAAAGCAAAAGCATTACTTGAAGTGAGGACTTAACGTGCACCTGAAGCCATAATCTGAGAAGGTGCTTGACAATAGGCAGAATGACTGCAAACTCCTTCAAGAAAATACATATGTCAGGCAACAGAAAAGTGTTAAAACAGTGCCTACTGCTGAAATGGCATCCAATAGCTTACCTGAAGAAAAAAGAAGCTGTTCGCGGGCCAAGCAGTAGAAAAGAAGAATTAAACCGGGAACATCCTTGTATGATCTGTCAAACCAGTGTGGATCTCTAACAGTGATCCGTGACCAGGAACATCCTCGTATGATCTGACAAACCAGTGTGGACCTTTAACAGCGATCCGTGACCAGGAACATCCTTGTACAATCTGACAAACCAGTGTGGATCTCTAACAGTGATCCATGACTGGGAACATCCTCGTACGATCTGACAAACCAGTGTGGATCTCTAACAGTGATCCGTGACTGGGAACATCCTCGTATGATCTGAGAAACCAGTGTGGATCTCTACCAGTGATCCGTGCATCCATTCCCCACCAACAAAAACACAGAAAAACACCTTTCAACATTTCAAATGTAAATATGAAAAATAAAAAATAAAAATACTGCTTCAATTGTTCCCCATTTTTTATACACAACTGTAGAACCTTTATTGTTGCCTGATCCCAGCTTCCTGATAGCTCGCTTGATTATTCTGACAAGTTCAACCAAAAAAACATGAACGGTGCCCACCCTTCCCTGCTTAAGGAGCCAAACATAGCAGAAATCTGACAGTAACTTGGTTTGACACTGACACAGCTACATACTGCAAGATACTAGGGCCTAGGGGGGAAGCTACTGACACTTGTCTCAAGTGCACCGCTTTCACGTTTGGCGCCAAGCTTAAAGCTGATATTGATTAAAAAAAAATACCAGGAGCTTTTTTCTTGTGTGACTGTGATCAAGTTAATGTACCTTAAATGCTGTAAACACCACCACCACATGAATCCAATAATGTGAGCTAAAAGACGTCTTTCTGGTCACAAAAACCTTTCCTTCAATCTCCATACTACCACTATTAATCTGGATAACTCTCCTCAACTGTCAACAGTCAGAAACGGAGATACAGTTTGAGGAGGAACTGAGGCTCATCATGTGATTGCAACATCTCCAGGCTCCAAACCAACGAACGATGCAGCTTTCATAAAAAAAAAAAAAAAAAAAAAAAGAGTAAGTTGAAGTCCAAAAATGTACAGGTTTGCCAGTACATTTTTCGATTTCAACAAATCATCACAGATAAAGTAAGAAAATCCACCCCCTTGCACGTGCCTGTGGGTGCCCTTGATCTTAGCTTCTTACTGAGGCTGACCATTCCTCCAGTCATAGGATTTTTCTCTTTTTTGCAACAGCTTCTTTCTTCTGTTGTAGGGGGCCACCAGATTGGCTTCCTTTTTTTGGAGGATAGCATCTTGGTTCTGTTAGGGATTGCACGATCCATGCACTCGTGTAAGTGCTTATAAAGTGCATTTGTATAGGATTCAGCAGTCGTACCTCTATTGTCCATCAGCATGGGTGTCGTGAAGTTTGCCACTTCTGTCTTAAGAAGCGTGAAGTTGGTTTTGGAGAAATTGTTTATGGTGGTTTCCCTAATGGGGGTGGGATGTGGATGTCTAGGGTGATGAGCTTGTGGTTGGATCTAACCAATGAGGAATTGACCTCTGGTGTGGAACACCAGTTGCCCATGTTGGTAATGACCAGGTCTAGGATATTGCTGCCCCTGGTGGGGGTTTGGATACGGTCATCCAAGGCGTTGGAATTTATGAATTTCAGAAAATGTTGAGCACAAGAGTTGGTACATGAGTAGTTTTCCCAGTTAATGGTGGGGTAGCTGAAATCGCCCATTATTAGAGTGTTTGGTTGTACCCTAATATTTTCCACTGTATCAAGAAATGAGGAGTGGGAATCCTGGGGCATGGTGGGGGATCTGTAGCAAGCTACAATTTGGATTGTGGTCTTGCCCAGAGTTAGTTGCACTTGGATAATTTCGGTTGCATTATGCTGAGCAACTAGCCTGGAGGTGTGGATATTCTTAATGAATATGGACACACCTCTGCCTTTAGTGTTTTGGTCCAGGTTAGGTGGCCGAAAGGTGTGGTATGAATTATAGCCTGGTAATGCAGAGGTGCTCTCTGGAGCATTGAACCAGGTCTCTGTCACTGCACAGATGTCGATGTTCTCCATTTTAAGGAGTGCCTCAAGTGAGTGCATTTTGAGGTTTAGACTTCTAGCATTAAGTAACATTACCCTCAGATTTTTCTTGCTTGTACCTGTTATGGTGGTGAATAAAAACTATAAGAAAGGTAAAATGTTAAAATGTGGACACTATAACCAATGTGCTAATGTATTAGAAACAGAAAAAGTTTTTATTCCAAGGCATGATACGGTTCAACTAAATTTCAAGTTGAAATGTAATGGTACACACGTTGTATATGTTGCCCTATGTCAAGGGTGTGAACGTTTTTACATAGGGAAGACCAAGAAAGCGTTTAAAGTTCGTATTTACCAACATATGTATGACATCAGGAAGGATAATGAAAAGAAGGTATTGGCTCTACATACTATTTTGAACCGAGATCACAAGTTTAAATTTGTAGCCATTGATCAAGTAGTACCTGACAGTAGGGGGGGACCGAAGGAATTGTTTCTAGAATTCAAAGAATTCATATGGCAAACGAGTGGATCCCACTAACCCGCCCAGACTGAATGATGTATTTTCTCTCTCCACCTATTTAAAATTAAAAGCTGAACTTTATTTTTTTTTTGGGGTGGGGGCAGACATGTATATTTCTGTGGCAACACAGTAACATTTGCTTATTTTAAGTACATGATTTATTTTGTGGAAATGTATTTTGGATTGCACTTTATTTTAATTTTGAGATGGGGCTGATGGGCTATATGCAATATGTAAATAAAGAAGTATGGTTTTAATGCATTTTATAAGGTGAAATTTAGCTATGTATAATAACAACTAAAACAACAGTGATTTTTAGGTGCATTTTGCTTTAATGACATGTGACTTAGCCTGGCTATAAAAGGAAGTGATGTATGAATAATTCCTGTTTTAACCTGAAGAAGTCATGTGTAACAACAGACAAACGCTGCACTGATAGACCTGACCAGTCTATTGTTCTCTATAGCAGCCCATGTATTGCATTAGCCAAGTGCTTCCCCTACACTCAGGATTCCCTGCCTTATAGTTGGCCTTAGGTGAATTGGATATATTTGGCACACTAGTGCCCTGCTCACTCAGGAGGCCATGCACCAGGCAATGGCAGTGTCATTTTTTATCATTTTTTTATGATTTATGTAATACAGAACCATGAATATAAATATTAGCTACTCATCATTACCCTACTTAAAATCACCCCTCATTTCCAGGAAAAATTCCAAATATTTGAATTCTAAAGCATCCATTATCTATCACATAGATGTTCAACAAATACAAAATGTGTAAACACTGACCACCAACTATCTAGTGAAAAAAAACTGAGAAGGTATCTCCTGTTTCAAATATTCCAAAATAATTTGCTTGGTAACCATACTTGCTAATGCTTTCACAGGTGCTTTATTTCCCCTGAGTTGAAGAAAATAACATAATGTCATAAGAATAATGAATAAAAACACTGTTATCTAGCATCTAATGGAACCATTTTCCCAATTATCCATATTCGTGCCAGTATCTGTTATTAAAAATCCATTTCATTCTAACTGGTGCCCAGTAGGGTCTATAATCATTTTTTGTTGCATTGCCCTATTTCTTAATGACTTAAATAATCTTTTATATTGTTGCCAAAGTTTATGAAATTCCAGAATTGAAATTTCCTGCATTATTTCTTTATTTCATTGATTCAGAATTCTAAAGACAAAATCATAATTTGATATACGGGTTAAAGTCACTATTTTATTCGAATTTTCTTAGTTGGGGAATATAAAATAGAGTGTGTCTCATCCCAAAAAATCTGTGATAATCTAATTCTTCTTTGCTTTATTATTGCAATATGAAACATGTCTAAATCTGAATAGCACTCTTTCAGTATATTCAAATTAATTATATCGTCCGGTTCGATTCTCAGCTAGAGCATCTTCTGCGTGGAGACGTGGAGACATGCGTGAATGGGCGTACCTTCATTGAAGGTTGTGCGTCAGGGATGGTAACTCGGCACGTAAAAATCAGCTACCAATCATTAGCGGACCGGAGTTCTGCTGTGGCGACCCCCAACCGGGAAAAGCCAAAAGACACAAACAAACAAAGTTGTTATCTAAAATGTGTTGCAGCTAGTAATTTTGCTGCATCGTGATGGAACCCATGCCTTCAAAGGAATATTCTGCTATGGAAAATACATAGATGGAGGAAGTAAATGTTGTTGAAATATAATCAGTTTTTTAATCAAGAAAATTTTATTTCTTTATAGAGTGTTGAAATTTGATCCCATCTATGATAGTCAAAGGTTTAACCTGCCATATAGTATTTAACAAATCTGAAAACTGAATGAGTTTTGGGGCCAAATTCCAAAAGACCTGCTCTCAGCCTGCTCTCAATTTAAGTCTGCCCTGATTCCAAAAGACTTGCTCTCAATGTAAGTGACTTACTTCAGTGTAAGGCCTATCTATAAACAGGGGTTCAGATTCTAGAAAACATGATCTCAGGCTGCTCTAAGTGTAAGTGGTCATGTCTTTTGGAATCGGGCACTAGATGTTTGCCAGTTATAAATGTTAACCCATAATTGAGCAAACATTGAATTGATTGGGACTTTGACCTGATAACCTCCTTTTTCCTTTGATCCTAGTAACTCATTCCATGGAATCACAGGAGAATACCCTCTCCATCTATTTTTTTCCATATATTTTTAAACTTATTATGCTACTAAAATTCTGGAAGTATTAATACATTCCATATGAAGAATGCCCATAAAGAAAATTAATCCTACATGCAAAGGAAAATTTAGGATTAAACCAGTTCTTTGAGATTTGAAGCATAGATTTATACACTGTTTGTGTTTGAGCATTTGATATGTGCTTGTACTGATTTGAATAGGGCCATCCTAATATCTTTATCTTGTTGACTGATAAAAATCTTGGATCTATTACAGTTGCAGGGTTTAAGGGGAGAGCCTTTGTCTTTTGAGAATTAATTGTATATCCCATTACATGCCTAAATTCCCTTGGCTATATTAAACATTCTCATTAATGACTGGTTAGTGCATGAAATAATTAATATTATGTCATCCAGGTAAACAACAAACTTAAAATTTATATTCTCAATTTGTATAGGCTTTATTCCAGAATATTTTTAATAAATTTAAGTATAGGGTCAATTGCCAACAAAAACAGAGTAAGAAAGAAAGGACAATCTTGTCTAACATGTTTAAGTTGGTTTAAGGAAGAAACATTTAAGTTATTAATTGTCAACTAAAATTTGGTTTTAAAAAATAAAGCATTAATAATATTTGTTATTGCAATTAGGAAACTATAGAATCGAAATAAAATAAATATATATTTTTTGTTTAGTAAGTAAAATGCTTTACATGCTCTGGAACAGACTCCTCATCCACGTAAAGCAGAGTTCATCCCTAACCTAGTCAAACGTACCCTTGACCATTGGATGGGGAAGAATAAATTCATCTGTGGGCTGGCCTCCATATCTCCTATAGATAGAGGCTAACAGTAAACATTCCCTAAATAACATACTCTCCCCACATATAACTGTTTAGCAACCTCCTAAGTAACATACCCCCCAACAAACATCCCCCTCCAATTAAAACGCACATGTTACAGGGGGACGCAATTGGGTTGGGTTGCGCGGATAGGCTTATAAAGGCCCTGGTGGTCATTAGCCTAATATACACCTATGAACCTATATGCATCTAGTACACAAAAGGCCTGCTGTTCAGTGTTTGTTTGGCAATGATAGGGTCATTGTACATTATATGTCCCAGAGACCTGCATGAGAGACACTACAACAGAGTGCAAGGAAGTTTCAGTCTTGCTCCCATTGCAGTTATAATTCCTGTTAGCGGAGTATAAATGTCCTATTTTACACTGCACTAGTAGTTATTCCAGTATTTTTAGTAATTACAGTTTTTTACCTCTTGGATGGCTTGCAGTGTCAGCTGCTCACGTTGCCATAGTGGTAAATTTCTGAGTGCTCAAAACTGGTCACATAACCATCTGGTTTTGTGTATCACTCCAGTTACTGTTCTTAAGATAATAAGACCAGGCTTAATATGAAGACCAGTGCAGAAGTACTGTGTTTTCCTTTGCTTCTCTTACTGACATGGGTTTTATGACTGGTTGCAAAAGACTACAATTACAAGAAATAACTGTGGAATAATCAGTCTCAGACACTATGAAAGCAAATACTAGCAAACATGAAAGGGAACGAATGAATAAATTAATAAATAAATAAACAATGGATATTCTGATATGAATAACTTATGACAGTTATCAGTTAACAGTATGGCAGAGAAATGAATGCTGTACTCACAGATAGAGATAAAATAGTCCCAGACCATGAGGTGAGTGTGTGGACTGAAAGGGGGCAGAGGTGGATAAAAAGATTATTCACTTAGCTGAAATTTTTAACCATTTCCTTTTAAAAAATATTTACTCCGTGTAAACTGTTTGGACATTTGTTTGTTGGCTGGGTGTAAATTCAAGGTCAGCACATAACTAACTAGAGAGATCTTATAATTAACACATGGCCATGATTTATTGGGAACAATAACAGGAATAATATATTGTATATTCATTAAAGCCTATTTCTGTGTATGGAACACAGCAGGAATTGAAGGTGAACTAACAGATGAAACAATGAACCTCATGAGATGTACAAACAAAAGACAGACTCAAACGATAGAAGTGTGCAGACCAGAAAGTGCAACATGCCCTAAGCTGGTGATGGCCGTGCAGTGAGAGCACATTGGTCTTTTGCATTTCATCATAAATCCATAGCAGTCCATGTTACTGTTACAGTGTTGAAAAACCTATGAGCTTACAGGTAGGACCGGGCATATTGACAGTTTTACTGAAGTAACGATGTTGTCAGAGATATTGCCTAATATTTAAAAATTACATTTGGGTGAATTTTTTCAAGCTGCATACTTTGATCCTAATAACATCAGCAGATAAAACGTCATTATTTCTATTCCCAAATCACATAGTATACATTGCTCTGCGGATACATTCATTACATTACTTTTAAGATTGGTTTTGCTAGGTTTGCTCCTTAATGTTTATTCCCATTCTAACATTTTCCATCTAATTCTAAACCATCACAGTTTCAGCTTTTACACAAACACTTTGAGCTAACTCATTTATTTTAAACATAGTATATATATTCATGGGATCAGATATCAGTGTTGACAGCCTCTTTCAAACTCCTTTATTCACACATGAATAATAGCCTGTATATAGCAGAGTTCTGGCAACTATCTTTGAGAAATGCTGTCAAAGATGGGTCAGTAGCCATATACATTTCCACCATTTCTCTCTCTTTTTCCTGGCAGCTGTTACAGCTAGCTAAACACATTCTGGGTTATTGCTTGCTCTCCTTTCCAGTGAGTGCATGATTTGATATGGTTGTTAATCATACTTCAGGAGACAAAACACACTCATGCCTCTCAACCTCTTAGTACAAGAAATCTAGGCAAAGGCAAAAATAGCGGCAGGACAAAGGCCCAAAAACTAGGGACAAATTTTAAATATTGCTCTTATAAATTTAGAAAGTTATATTGTACTCTGCATATTTTTGTCACTAAGAAATGCTATTTATATTTTTTGGTTTCTTATTACTGTCCATCTTATCCTGTTGTATAACAATTTTTGTTTAGTCATTTCCTGTAGTAAGTTTTAATTTGTTACTGGGGCTTTTCTCCCTGGGTGTCCACTGAAAATGGGTTGTTTTGACCTGATGGACTTTCCTGGTCAATAAATAAATAAATAAATTTGCTAGAATAAAAGGTTTTGTGTTACCATGCATGTCCTGAAGGATATGAAGTTTGCAACTCAAAATGTCTACCACTATTTAGTGACTTTAGTCTTCAATGATTTGCCTGAAAACCACACATTTTATGAGGAACAAAAATATGAGGCAGAAATCTGGATATTCTGCGAAAATCAGGACAGTTGAGAGGTATGAATTCTGTTTTGCAGTGTCCCATGAATATAAGAATTAACGTAGTAAGACTGGCACTGAACTCTGATTTTATGTATACAGTCTTGTGTAGTACCAAAATTAGGCTTCACCCACAAAGGTATGTGGGGACATTTGAAAGGAATGACAGATGACAGTATCTCTGCTAAAACACAGTGGAGCAGGATGAACAAGATTTACCTGTTTTCAAGCCGATGTGTATCTTGAAGTCAGGAGTGGGAATGCCCCCCCCCCAGTATGAGAGAGAGCTAGTGACAAAGATTCTTCTTTTAAAAGAAATATCTTGCAAAGATAAAAACTATGTGATCATGTTTTGGATCACTATTGGCCATCATGAATGAATTTCTTTATCTGACATAATGCATGCTTGATATGCATAAACTCTAACTTAACATTTCCTCAAATATTACTCTCTGCGTACAGCTGCCTTTAATATTCCAGTACCACATTTTAAGTCACAGCCATAAAATTATGCATATAATCAACCAAGTAGTGATCCTATTTAACTAGTAAATTATAGCAACATGAACTACAATCTATTTTAGCTGGCCACATTCAAATATATTCTTCACCACACATATGCAGTCTCTACAACTATATGGCTAGAAAGGCAGACATAAGAATTTATTTTACCCCACATCTTCACTACCCCATGACTCGATTCTCCTTCAGTTTCAATGTTGCAGGGCACCTGCATTGAAGTGCCCTACAGTTCTTCGTGTTGTAATAATATGACCTGTTTACCTGTTTCTGATGTGTCTCCCAAGGTTTAATTTGTTTCAGTACCTTGCCATACATTTCTATTTTCTTACATTGCCTGATGCATGTCGATATGATCCACTTTGCTCCCTGATCGCTAACTTTAGTAATCTCTAATTTGTATCTCCACTCTACTCTAATGACTCCCTTCTTCATGTAAGTGGCTTAATTATTTCCTGGTCTATATGGATTACCCCCACTTCATAAAATGCCTTTTAGACAAACCCCCTTTTGAGGCTTCTGATTTGTAGTCTCATATTTGCAGAATGAAATAAAAGTATTAAGTCTAAGAGTATAGCTATGGATATAGAGTATCTGCTGCAATGTTATAAGGTATAGACATTCATGTTTCATGTGTTTTGGGAAGTTTGGGGGGGCTCAGGGTGCTGTATGTGGGAGTGCTTCAATGGGATCATGACAGTTTCTGTGGCTGTGATTGCAGAACAGTTTGAGTAGAGGAGTTTATTGTGCAATCCCAGAGATAGTATATTTACCACCTGCCTTTTTTAGTAATGGGTGCTACCTCTAACTCTAATGCTGCACATTTACCCTAACCCTACATCTTAATGTCATTAAAACCTTCCCATAACACTGCCATTATTCAGACAAATTTCAGGCTAGTGTTACGGGGAGGGGGGGGGGGGTTAGTTTTAATATCAGGAGATGAACAAGTTTTCCTTTCTCGAGATTATTGTTTTCATTTTTTTTTTCGCTATTGTGTATGATCAAACTTCTTTTGTCTGTGTTTTACATTCAACATTAGGACAGTTTGGTCATACACAACAGACCCATATATGCTTACCTAGTTTGTATTCTAAGCCTAACCCTCAAACACTTGCATACCGATTCCCACACCTGATGCAGAAAGCATTGGTATGCTGCAAAGTTTTGGCATTAAAATATAGAATGACAGTAGCTCAAAACACATTCCCCTAAAAACACTGAATAGTTGACATTCCTTCGTTTGATAACTTTAGCACTTGACAAGGAGTGCTAATAATAAAGAAAAAAATAGCAGTGCACTTTGTCAGCAAAGTCAAAGTAAAAGTCAGCAGCTGACAAAGCAATTGCTACCATATTGATCTATCTATCTATCTATCTATCTATCTATCTATCTATCTATCTATGAGAAACACAATATGACTGTAGGCACAAAGAGGAACACATAACATTTTATTATAAAATGAAAAACAGAAGAACTAAGTGCTGTCCAACACATAATGTAAACACACTGGCCTATGTAACAACCACCTAGGTGGGGGGCTACACCCCCACCCCTCCAACTATATATACCAACTCTGGGATAGCACTACAGTGGGGAAAAGGGCATATTTCCACATGCTGGGCAAGTGTTTACTTGCCCTGAGAAAAATTGGCTTTTTGTGATTGTAAGTCTTTGTTATTTTTGTCTTGACATTCTGACGTTCGATGTTGTGGGATTCATGACTTAGAAGGGGATCCATATCTATCTATCTATCTATATATATATATATATATATATATATATATATATATATATATATATATATATTAACATAATTAATCTATGCAATTTTGTAATTTTGTAATAATTTATTTTATAGGTTTATAGGTTCATATGTGTTTACTACACTAATGACCACAAGGGCCTTTTTAAGCCTAGCCATGCATCCCATATCTCTGACAAATTCTGGTACCCTTGATAAGTGTAAGCAGGGGCTTGGGAGATAAAACATTAACAAGCAGGGGTCTGGGAGATGAACCATTTACAAGTTGCCTGTGTCCATTACAGACACAGGTACAAGCCACTGATGAATTTCCTGTTGCCCATCCAATTGTTCAAGTTACACTTGATTGGGTTAGGGAAGAACTCTACTTCACATGGATTGGGAGCCTATTCTAGAGATGGGGTAATCTCTGGGATACATACCTGTCTCTCCAGCGGGTCCTATTTATATCACAGGCAAGGTTTAAGTTTTTAGAATGGGTAATTCTGGTACTCTTTGTTTTGCTGATATGCAGGAGGCCAGTTTTTGTCTAATAAGTAGCTATACTTTCTCTCATAATAACATATATTATTCTTAATCCGAATTAACTATTTTTCTGCGTGCATACACTAGGGATCCCCTGCCAAGGGTAGCCCAACGTCCAGCTAGTATATCAAAGCTTTAGGATTACTAGTACATTGTATATCACATGTATGGTCCTTGCTCACAGTGTAGGGCACAAAGGTGACATACGGACATACCTATCTCAGAAGTGAAAAGCCCCAGGAGGAACAGCAGTCCAAGGAGGAACATGTACATCCAAAAGGAAAAAAAAAACAAAAAAGAAGTAAAGAAAAGGGGAGGAGGAAAGGAGTGAATCCTGCAACAGTGAAGGGAAGAATATCTACCGTTATGGTAAGATTTTACACATCTCTACTATATCTTTCCATATCACTTTTGCAGTATTCCTTATATGAGGCAGAGCACAAAACCTCAAGAGGAAACTTTAGAGAAGGAAGTTCCAGCAGAGCATTCAAGAAAGCCATGCAGGATAGCCCTCACAAATCTGGATCTAGCCACATCTAGTTTATAATGTTTAGTAAAAGTATGTTCAGAAGTCCAAGTAGCTGCTTCAAGGATGGAACTGGTATCTAATCCTTTGAAAAAAAAGCACTAAAGGAAGCCATAGCCCTGGTAAAATGAGCTTTAACAGAAGTAGAAAGGCTTTTCCCATGAAAAGAGTAACAAAAGGAAATGACCTTAGAAATCCATGAGGAAATAGTTTGCTTAGAAACAGCCAAACCTAGAGATCTAGGATAGAAAGAAACAAAAGTTGCTCAGATTTATGAAAGGCTTTAGTTTTATGTATATAATATCTGAGTTGTCTATGCAAATCCAAGGTGTGAAGAACCTTCTCACTAGCAGACTGTGGAGAAGGGAAAAAAGTGGGCAAATGAATAGATTGATTAAAAGGCAACGTATTAACCACCTTGGGCAGAAAAGAAGGATTAGTACAAAGAGACACCCTGTCCCAACAAAAAACTAAAAAAGTAGAGACAGCCATAAGAGCATGAAGCTCAGACTCTCTTCTGTCTGAAGTAAGAGGCAAAAGAAGAGTTTTCCAAGTAAAGTGCTGTAAGGATATATGCCTGAGTCAAGAACAAAATTAAGGTTCCAGGAAGGAGGAATAAGCTTCCTGGGAGGCCTAATATGAAGGACACCTTTAAGGAATTGTTTGACCTCAAATCTAGAAACCACTTAAAAACAAAGAAACAAAAACAAACTGGGAAAAAAACACAAGATTCTATTATTGTTTTCTTACATCCTATGGTTTTTACATAAACATAACTGTTTTGGGAAAATATGTTCAACCTTTTATTGGTTTGTATGCTCACTGGTGGTAGAATGCAGGTGCTTTTAGAAAGGGAGGGTGTGTGAGGATGCAATTTAATGATCTGAAGCTGATTTGTCTGTTATACCTATTTAAATTCTTAACGGGGAAATGTTTTTTTATCTGATTAAGTTCATTAATCACCTTGTAAAGTGGACGAAAGCACATAATTTTTGGGTGCTTTTATTATTTTTTCCGGCTTAATTAAAGTTTGTTTGTTACTTGACTTGGTTTTGCTCCTTTTGGCTGTAATTTTATGTTTTTTTCTCAAATCTGGAAGCAAAAGGTGGAGTCAAAAGCAGACAAGCAGTAATAGCTGAAAGGTGGGCTTTAACTGAAGAGTATGCCAACCCAGCATGGAGCAATTCACACAAATAGGAGAGAACCAAAACAACTTCCACAGAAAGTGGATCCAGGTTATGAGCAAGACACCAAACAGAAAATCTCTTCCATTTGTACAAATAAGAGTTCCTGGTAGTGGGCTTTCTGGCCTCCTGCAGAACCTGAAGCATGTCCTCAGTAAAAAGATGCCTAAAAGAGATGAAAACCCTATCATTCACAGTGTTAGCTGAAGAGTGGACAAATAAGGCTGGATGAGAGACCCCTTGTCTTGTGTGAGTAGCTTCACCCTGTGAGGTAACTTGTGGTGATTGCCCTTGGCTAAATGCAGAAGAAGAGGGAACCAATACTGTCTGAGCCAAAAGGGAGTCACTGACAAGGTTTTGGGAGAGTCTTGTGCTATCTTGAACAAGACCCTCAGTATATGAGGAAGGAGAGGGAAGGAATAAAGAAACACCCCCTTCCAAGAAAAAGAGAGGACACTTACCTTCCAAGCCAGAGGACATGGTGCAAAAGAAAGGATGTCATTTGTTCAGAGGGAAAGCAAAAAGATTTACTTGAGGAGTACCCCACTGGTGGACAATGTCCTGAAACATATCTCTGCGAAGCATCTATTCGTGAGTCTCTGTTATGGACCTGGTTAGAGAGTCTGCCACAGTGATCTGTTCTGAAGGAATATAAATAGCCTGAAGAGTCACCTGATACTGGACAGCCAGATCTCAAACCTGAAGAGCTAGTCTGTACAAGTGGTAAGACTGTGTCCCTCCCTTGTTTGTTGATGTACCACATCACTGTGGTATTGTCTGTAAAGATTTTTTTTCTTACTCAAAAGATTTTGAGGGACTCTGGAAGGAATAGAGAATGGAAGTCCTGAAGAGCCAGAAGAGCTTTTATCTTTTTGATGTTGATATTATCTTTCTTCTGACAAAGGGACTAAAGGTCCTGAACTTTTAAAAGGCCAAAAGAAGCTCTTCACCCCATGTTTGAGGCATCTGAAAAGGGTCTCTATTATAAAATTGAATGTTTAGCTTGTCGAGCAGCTAAATGTCGACAGCTAAACATTGAAACCTTAAAATCGCAAATGGCCAATATCGGAAATTTTTTAGACAAACCTTAAACTCTAATTAAGTGAGGGGCTTCGCCCCCACCCCACCCCCATGTGGGGGGCTGTGACCCCCAACTAAATATACCAACTCCGAGATTGCTCTAGATTTGGGAAAAGGGCAACTTCCTGATAATGGCCAAGCTAATTTTTTCCTCTGAGAAAAAATTCATGGAAGTGGTCGTTTGCGGTTTTAAGCTTTCTCTCTTTAGCTGTCAACATTTAGGTGTTCAACAAGCTAAGCATTCGCTCACATAATATAGACCCTCTGAAAATGAGCTCTTGAGAGAGGATTGGGGGCTGAAAAGGAAGTCCTTGATTTAGAGACAGTTGATGGAGCCACCACTGAAGCTCTAGCTTGAGACATATAGTTCATGGGCATTTAGCAAAGCCTAGCCCATAGTTTGGTGCTAGTTAAGGACCCTTTAGTATGGGGGACTATGGGGAATTATTTTTGCTGTTTGGCTGTGCCTCTGTCAGCAGTGACACTGAGGGGTATATCTATATATGTCATCATCTCCCATTCCAGATTTCTCTTCTCTTGAACAAACAAGCAGTGAAGGTGAGAAGGAAACAACTCTAGAGAGAGAGAGAATGATGAGAGCATCCAGTCCAAAAAGGAAAAAGATTATTCTCATCCTGCAAAAAAAAAAATCACAGAGTGAGGCATTTGTGAAAGACCCATAGGGCAGTAGAGAGGGCAATGGCAAAGCAGAGAACTGAAAAAGCAAGGCAGTAATAAAGAAATTCAAACAATGAATGAAGGAAGAGGAATTGGAAAATTCAAAGGATAAGAATGTTGAAGCTAGACTGACTTTAGGAACCACTGTAGCTTTCCAATATAAAGTCTGGCTAGAGGAAGCATAGGAATGGTAGAAGTCTTGCCACCAGATCCCTTAGAAACTCTCTGGCTGTAATTGAGACCAGAGGAAGAAACTGAAAAGGGAATTGAAGGGATTGAAAAAAAAAGGCAATCGGAGTTAAAGCCTTGGGAGGCGGCAGGGATGCCAGCATAAGAATGGCCTGGAGCCTGCATCCAAGAAAAACATGATCCTGAGAAGGAGTCAGAAATGATTTTTGGAAATGTAATGTAAACCCTATACTCTGCAAGAGGCAGATAGTGCAGTGAAGGTGCTGAAACAAGGTCTCTAGAGAGGAAGCCTGAATGAGCAGGTCATCCAAACAAGGAAAGATTTGCATTCCCCTCATCCTGCAAAAAGCAATCACAGGAGTGAGGCATTTTGTGAAGACCCATAGGGCAGTAGAGAGGGCAATGGCAAAGCAGAGAACTGAAAAAGCAAGGCAGTAATAAAGAAATTCAAACAATTTCTGAAATGGTGATCCTTGAGATCCAGAGAGACCAGGAAAGCCTGAGGTAGAAGATGAGAAAACAGGGTTTGAAGGAATACAATTTGAAAGTAAGGAACATTTAAAATGTATTGCTCTTCAAAAGATCCAGAATGGGTCTCCAGCTGCCTTCTTTCCTAGAAACCAGAATAATTTTGGAATAAAACTCTTCCTCTTTGAGGAGCAGAAACTGCTTGGATGGTGCCCTAAGACAAAAGGCTCTGAAGGACATTCGGAAAAAAGGGCAGCTGTTCCTGAGGAGGTTGAGGAATGCCCAAAAAAGAAGGAAGGGATTTCCATACCATGTAATACCCCTGATGAATGTTAGACAGAACCCAAGAATCTTGAGTGATCCTTAACCAATTGTAAAGAGACAGAGTAAGACAAAGAGATAAAGGAACTTGACTCAAGAGGGTAGGAAAAGATAGCTAGACAGACCTGATTTGTTTGGAAGAGGAGGCTTCTGAGCTGCAGGAATCAGAGTATACTTGGCAGGAGGAGCCCTTCTGAAACCCATTTTACCTTTGGGAGGAGGGTACAACTGTCTACATATAAAGGCAGGCTTGGTAGGATAATTCATCTGAAATCTGGGAACAGGGGAAACAAAAATATGTTTTAATTCCTGCAAGGCCTTATCCTTCTCTTCCAAGGACTTAAAAAGCTCAGCGGCAGAATCTAAGAGATTTTTGTTGTCAAGATGAGCATCCATCAGTTTAGCCTTAATAAGGCTGGAGGTGAAGCCAAGAATAACATCTTAACACAGAGCCAAAGGCAGCAGCTCTAGAAGAAATATCATCTGTATCATAACTACATTTAATAGAATGACAGCTACTTAAGAAGAAGAACCCAACAAACAGAGGGCTGAAGCCTTCCCCTCAGAGTCAGAAAGGTCAAAAACAACCTGAAAGGCCTGCGAAAGAAGAGCTAAAACATACCTGGTCATATGGGTCTGGTAGTTAATAGCCCGAAAGGGCATGGTAGTAGCAATGTATACTTTTTTGCCTAACCCTTCCATGGCCCTACTGTCCTTGTCAGAAGGAAGTGACTTAGTGTAAGGCAATAGTTTGGAAGGTTTGTATGGAGAAACAGAAACAATAGAGGGATCAGCAGAAGGACATTTGTAAAGAAACTTACAATAATCACGAACCTTATAAAACCTATTAGGTTTTTTAGGAGCTGGGGTTGAAAGTCAGGAGCTTGAGAAAGTGATGAAAAAGTGTCCACAAGGCATCAAGGACAGGAGAGATAGCAGAAGGCTTAGGAGAATCCATCTGGAGGAGTTCATAATATATATTCTGGACATCAGAAACCTGGGTACAATCCCATTTGAAAAATTCCATCATATGGGAAATAGTATCCCCAAAAGAAAGCTCTTCCAAGTGAGAATCTGGACTAATGCACTCCTCCTCTTCAGAACCATATTCTACTGGAGAAAGAATCTGAGAGGAAAAGGCTAAAGACTCTTTGTCAGAGTCCAGTTCCTCATAAGAAGAGTCCTGCTTACTAGGCCTCTTAAGAGGAGTATAAGACCAAGGGGGGCAGGACCAGAAACTCCCCGTGCGGGCTTCAAAGCCATCAATGCATTAAACAACCCCTGAATGAAATACTGCCACTCATGCTGAGGATCCTTAAGAGCAGGGGAAATATGTTTTGTTTTCTGCTTATTTTTCAAGAGGATGTCAGCCTTAAAGATCTTAGGAGATTTGGACCCTTGCCTTCACTCAATTAATGTAGTAGGAATCTTCTCTCAGGCAAGAATCTACAAAACATCCCTCGGTCTTTCGAATATTATCAGCCGCTGTTCCTCTCAACATCTTTAACTGATGTCTGCAGAGCCTCTGAGGACGTGAAAGACATTAGATTCATGCTGGCCTCCAAAGAGGTCATGGCAGAGGAATCTGACTGAATGACCAGATTATCCTCCAGGCTTTCCCCAGCCTCAAAAGAGATAACCAGAGGAGGTGGCACAGCAGCCAAATCTAACCTAACATTTTTGGTCTTCTTCTTGGCAGACAGCTGACCCTTGGGATGGGATGATTCCACCATTGCACCATGTGTCAACAACTTAAGATGTTGGTTCTCAAGGTAGATGGATAAAGAATAGAAATTACTATGAAGAGTTTTAGGGACAAATGCATGACAAATTGGGCACAACGTATGGTCATGAGAAGCACCCAAACAAGACAAACACTGCTCATGATGGTCCTTATCGGAAATCTGTCCCCACACTGACATCTTCCCTTTCTGGATGACATGTAACCTCACAACAAAAGTAAATAAAAGCAAGATAAGAAGAAAAACACCAACAGGGCACTTACCTGAAATGGCTTGGTAACCAGCAGATGAAGGAACATTCCTGTGATTCCTGTGAAGGTGATTGAAGATGGTTTTTAGACTGGTGGCACAGAAGTTCTGAGGTAGGTACGTCTATACGTCACCTTTATGCCTATTCTGTGAGTGGGGAGCATACGTGCGATGTACGATGTACTAGCAATCCTAAGGATTTGGTATACTGGCCAGACATTGAGCTACCCTTGGCTGGGGTTCCCTAGTGTAGGAAATAACTGCAACTGTGATATGGAAGGACATCTGGAAGATATCCTTGAGTTCAATGCTGCATTATTGCATAGACTCACCTTACTCAGAAGTGACTCCATAAACCTGGAAAAGAGTATATTTATTTATTTAACTATAGTAACCAGGTTAGAGCATTGATCCAAATGGGTCATTTTCAGATCAGCTTGTGACACAAACATATAGAAAGATATACAGAAACAGTATAATAAAGTATGAAGTAAATATAAAGTATAATTATGCCAATGTTTCAAAGATAAAAGAGATTTCAGAGAACTAATAGTCATTGGTATCTGTACATTATTTACAGATAGGAGAAGATAAAGGGTACAGGAAGAACAGAAGAGGGATGACAGGAGAGTGGAGAGAACATAGGTAATACTTTGGGTGGTGAACAAGAAAAGGGGCTGATAATCGAGAAGTGGAAGTAATTAGATGAGGATATGAGCAATGTGAGATTCAAGGTTATTTATTGAGTTAAACAATTGCTGGTAGTACCCTGGTGAGTGAACAAATAAATAGATTAAAAAATCAATTAGATGAAAATTGTAAAATTCGGGGTTATTTGATGAATTAGGTAATTGTTGTGTAATGGAAACAGTTACATTTTGCTGTCCTTTTGACAGATTTATTTTTGTAGCTGGGGATGAAAGACCAGGAATGACTGAATTTCTTTTATCTTTGGCGGGGTAGACATTTCCAAATCATGGGTCCAGTGATTGAGAAGACATAGCTGGAACAGTGTAGTTTATTATGGGATGGGAAGACAAAGACATCAAATATTGTAAGAGAAGGATCTAGTTTTTAAGATTGCTTACTACAGCAGAGAAGGAATCTTGGTTAAGCAGCTTGAGGAGATGTGAAGTGAGCAGGGTCAGATGAAGTACAAAGTGAACTAGGCCCTGGTGTTGGCTGGGGAGCCCCATAAACATAACAAAATGCTAGGTATCCGTACAGATTACCTGGGTCCACTACTCTGCTCACCTGCTCTATTTTCTTGCAAACTCCAATTTCTCTCAATGGCTCAAAATAGATCCAGTGAGATAGACTTTTGTTTACCTCAGTCAAAATGACCAAAACAGAGTAAAACAGGAAGCCTGGTACCAATGTTTTGTATAGCTCTGATAACAGTAAGAGCTACTCATGGTCTGTGCGTGTGCGCGCACGTGTGTGTGTGGGAGAGCATGTGTTGGATGAAACAACGAACATCCTTGATTTGGTCTACTTTTGAGTTTTGTCAGACGTTATATTTTAAACCACTAAGGATTGCAATCAGTCAATAATGCCAGCGATTTGAGTTTCATCTGCTAATATGGGTTTCATCATTTTTATTGTTTAGAAAATACAACCAGTGATTTGAGTTTCATAGTTCTTATTTGTATGTGGCACTTGTACTTTTGCCTCTTATTAATGCCCTACCCTATTTCTTAATCTAAATGTTAATCAGGTAAATATTCTTTAAGGGCAACTAAGCCAGAAGCACTGTCTGGTTAAGTTAAAGTTACTTGCTCAGAATCACAGAAGGCACATCGAAACACCAAACCCTGTACCTTTGACTCCAGGTAGCAGCTCATTAAGAGCTAAGAGTTTAATCCCCAAAATTACTCATTCTAAAGACTTAAACATTGCCTGTGATATCAACAGTACCCACTGGAGAGACAGGTATGTATCCCAGAGACTACCCTGGCTCTGGAATAGGCTCCAGATCCATGTGAAGTAGAGTTCCTCCCTAACCCAATTCAAGTGTAACTTGTACAATTGGATGGGAAAGAGGACCTTCATCCCTGGTTTGGCACCTACGTCAATAATGGACACAGGCAGCCAGTAAATATTTTTCCCAGGCTCCTGCTTGATTGTTTCACTTCCCAAGCCCCTGCCTACACTTATCTAGGGTACGATAATTTGTCAGGCATTTGGGCTGCATGGACAGGCTTAAAAGGCCTTTGTAGTTGTTAGCCTAGTAAACACCTGTGAACCTATTAACTGTCAGACCTTTGTTAAATTATTACAGCCTAGTGATGCTTCCAGGAATTCCTGCAGTTGCAACTTACTGAAGCCTCTATGCATCAGATACTGCTTGTTCATATTTGCATCTTTCGGCTTTTCCTGGTTAGGGGTCATCACAGCTGAACTCCGGTCTGCTAATGATTGGCAGTTGATTTTTACGTACCGGCTTGCCAGGCCTGACGCACAACCTTCAACGAAGGTACACCCATTCACGCATGTCTCCAAGCAGAAGACACTCTATCTGAGAATCGAACCGGACTGCGTCTTACTGTGAGGCGACAACGCTACCGCAGCACCACCACCGCGTATTTGCATTAATATTTCCAAAACCAGGGCATTTGAAGATTTCATCTTAAAGCTCATTTGTTGGTAAACACAACTGTATTAATATCTAGCCTCTGTCTAGTGCACTGAGAAATAGTGAACGTTATTTGTATACTATATATTTGTATTGTAATAATTTTCATAGTTTTCTAAATATCTGAACAGTAAAGTGACACAGACAGATCTGCTTAGCCTCCTCATATGAAAGCTCATAGCTGTATGAAGAAAATGCTTCTGGCAGTGTGTATTACTTGAATGGTTACTGAGATTATAAGGTGTTTATACAACTGTTTATACAACAGTACAAAAGTAATATTGTAGTTTTTTAAAATCCAGCTTAAGGTCTAGAACTGAATGAAAGCAACCACTAAAATCTATTTATAATAGTTTGCCATTTACAGTTTAGTAATAATGCTTATGGTTCTAGAGCTATTAACAGTTGTTTGAACTGTAAGGTGATAGCTTTATTTGTTTAAAAGGCTCAGGCCACACCTACTGGAAGTCAGAGTACAAACTGAAAAGAGCTCCATTGGAGGGAATGAGTGCATTTCTTTTTTTTATTTTGTGATAAATCACTCAAGATTTTCCAATCATTTGGGAATGACAGTCATTAGAATTTCATAGTTCTTGCTGAATGTTGATATAAAACCTGTTCTGTTAACTTTTTATGTGACTTAGAGCAATCTGTCTCTTAGCTGTCTCTGATTTTGGCTCAAATTTTGTCCTGCTCCTTGTTAATTTCTTTTTTCTTGGAAATTCACAAATGACTGCAGTAAGTAATGCCAGTCATTAGAGTTTCATAGTTTTTATTGTTCAGAAAATGCAGGTCTACGCAACAAATATTTTGTTAGTTTTAAGTGAATTACAATTGTCTGGCACTTATGGCTCTGAGCTGTTAGCAAACTGCTTTCTGTAGTCAAAAGTATGGGGCTTGTTTCCTTCCACCTCCATTTGTGTACTGTGTGATTTTGAGCAAGTCACTTAACCAGATAGTGCTTATCTTTATCCAGCAGGTTTACCTGGTAAACAAAGACATAAAATGATATTTAAAATTTACCCCCACCAATTATTTTGGCTTTGTCTGGAATTATTGAACAAAGAAATTAATAGGTATCCCGGCCTGCTACATGTAAAATGTGTGACTTTCTGACAAGTTGTGAATTGCAGTCACTAAATAATGACAAGCATGTACATTTCAGACTGTTTTCTTCAGAAAATTATTGCTAATGAAAAGCCTGATGGCATACTATACTAGCAACTTTCTAAGTATATCACTGAAATATCTGAAATCTGTTCCTGGTTTTGGGTTTTTGTCTCTGATTCTTGAACTAAGAAGTTGAGAGGACAGAGGATTTTGCACTGTGTGATTTTGACAAGTTGTGGGCTGAAATACTATGCTGGGTCATTACTTATGAATTTATTTATTTATTCACTAATCTGAAGTAGATAGCTGAGGTGTACAGCTATACAATCTGTGTGTGTGTGTGTGTGTGTGTGTGTGTGTGTGTGTGTGTGTGTGTGTGTGCGCGCGCGTGTGTGTGTGCGGCGTGTGTGTGTGTGTGTGTGTGTGTGTGTGTGTGTGTCTGTGCAGGTACACACATGTGTGCAGAGGTCATAGCTCTCAACTGCCCTGATATTTCTTCCTTATATTTATGGTCCGATCTTAATAATATTTGTGACTTTCTGGCAAACTATTGTGGACTGCAGTCACTAAATAATGACAAACATAAATTTCAGACTTTATACCTTTCAGAAAATGCTTGCTAATATAAAATCTGTTGTACCAGTAACCATTTAAGTATATAAGACCAATACATAAAACTGTTTCCTGATTTCTGAGTCTTTGGTTCTGAATCTTGATCCTAGAGGGTGGGAAGGCATGGGGAGTGCAATGGATTGCACTGCATTGTTCTCCCAGCAGCATGCTGAAATACAATTCTAGGCCATTATTTGTGTTTTCATTCATTCATTTGATTGTATGCAAACATAGGAGGTGTACACAGTCATACAAGGGGCTGTAACCGATGGTCACATCTATGTGTTTGTGTGTGTGTGCGTGTGTGTGTGTGTGTGTGTGTGTGTGTGTGTGTTTGTATAATACTTGGTGTGATGTCCCCTCTCTGGGCCAGTAATCAGGGAACCTAAATCCTCACCACTGACTCTGGAGATGGATGTTCACTTGGAACAAAAATAGATGCACAACATTATTTCCAGATGCAGCTCTCTGTATCAAGTAAAATTTCCCTTAAGAGCACACAGGGAACACACTCAGTCCAGGGTCTTAGTTTCTCAATGTCTCTCTCCAGGCCCCAGTAAGACTCCCCACTGGCACAGCTGTAGAGTTGGGTCCTTAGCCAAGCCAAGTCCTCCAGCACCCTCTCTGTGAAACCAGTGATCTGTGTCCCTGCTCCAAGTAGCTGACACACACACTCTTGGAGATTTGATTTTCACACACACACACACACACACACACACACACACACACACACACACACACACACACACACACACACACACACACACCTGGGAAAGGCTAGCACAGATTTACTAGCTATGCTCCCTTCTGGCCAGACTATAAGGTAGTTACACTGCCACCAGACACTCTAAAGCCAGCTACTCTAAGGATCTTACAAGGGTACCCAATTACACTGGGTGAAATTAATATTAATACAAATGACAGTGTTTGACCACTGCATAAGGCTTTCAAGAGTGGCCACAATGTCATCAAATAGATATAAGTGCTCTCAAAGGTTAAAATAGTCTCTAAAGAACCAGCCACAATGAAAAGTTTAAAAATATTTAATAACAAATAATAAAAGAACATGAAAATGCGGAATATCTATTTAAATAAACACCAGAGTTTTAATCACAGGAAATATAACACAGATGAATAGATTCACACAGATACAGAAAGACAGTACTTAACTAATCTCATTATATTTTTCTGACTGATCTAAAGAATTACTATTCCCTGGTCACTTACTAGAGCAAGGCAGGATGAAGTAGGTAAGGAGTCCTTCTTTGTCAGGTTCCAAAAACAGACTGCCCTGACACTTCAGTCTCATTTAGTATTAAAACATCATTTTGACCTGGATTACAGAATGACATCACACACATCTAGTCATCTGAATTCTGGATCCCATACTACCCCCATTACTAGACACTGAACCAGAATCTTGCAATATATGTGTTACCATATACACAGATACAGCTTTGCTAAGATGTGTTATAGCATCTGGAAGCCATAAAGCCATTTCAACACTTCCACCCTTCCAGGGTAGCAATTAGTTCCCTACTAGAGGTAATACAGCTAGATTCCTAGTTCTTGTTTCTCCCAGACATTTTTCTCTGGCTGCAATCAGAAATGTAAGATGCAATCTTTGTGGCCTATTTTTCAAGGTTAGCTGGAGCTTAGCTTAACCTCTCCTCTTCCAGTATCCTCTATTACAATATTAATTTCAACAGGTATAATACAATCTGACATACAGGTGTATTTATTTTCTATCCAGCAGGACACACTGTTGGTACATTTTAACACAAACAGCTTTACAAATACATTTTTCAAGACAAGCATCTGTACAAATCAGTTTAATATACAAATGACACAATTCTTTACAAAACTCAAGCTAACTATGCTGGCATATGTTATGCATCCACTGCTCTACTTCTCCTGGCATAGCTGGCAATACCTCATATCATCACGCTCGGTTCCTGCATCCCATAGTAGTTATGGTGTAAAGGAAGTAAGCAATTGTAGTAAACAAGAATATTGTCATATGTGCCATCTTCTGTGGGTACAATCCTTGACTTCCTTGTTTTAACTGTTGACAGTATTTTTTTTAGTTGGCTGTGAATAAACTAGACAGCATGAAGTCTACAAGTTTAGAGTTGATATTTTAACAATGAATGCATTTTAATTTACTTTGTTTTTTGCAGGCATGCCGGTTTGAAATATACTGTTTTCTTTTTTTTTACAGTAGTTTGCCTGGCACTTGGTGCAGATGGCTATGAGCCATGAATGACCTGCTTCCTGTATTAAGTTTGATTCTCTCAGCTTACATTAGCTTACTGTGTGAATCTGACCAACTTACTTCACCCAACAGGGCTTCTGGACTGCCACTGAAAAGGATAATTTGTGTCCACTGGACTGTCCTAGGCTGATAGCGAATGCATTATATATTTGTCTTTTGAATTGCTGTACCCTTCATATATCCACTAATTGGTACTTCACTACATGCTATTTGGCTATGAATCTCAGCATGTCTCCTGTAGTTTAATGGATTGACTGATGCATTTTCAATAAATGTGAGTTTCAAGGGAATTGAAATTTGCTGTTGCTCATTGCAAGTCTGCTGTCAATGTGAGAGTGTTTTGTTTCGTTTAATAAATGCCTGTTAGTGTGTTTGCTGCAAAATGTGAAATAGTAGTTTTAAATTAAATCCAAATCTCTGTGCTTATTGTAAAAGTAAATAAGAAAATAGTGCAGACACTGACAGGGTTGAGCAGTGTTTTATGGTTAGTGAGAAGAGAAAGCCAAGTAATGGGATACTGGTATGGCTGGAGTGCTTGGTCCTTTACTCTGCCTATGTCTCCATTTGACCGTGATTTGGCTCTGAACTGAATAGTAATTCCAATCCTTGTTTTACAGGGAGCCATCTGCCTTTTGCAGGAGTATGGTACTGGTGTACTCTTTTAAGGGAGAGAGTAATGAACTTACAAATTTGGTTTTACAGTGTTAGTAGGGCTAATAAATTCCTTTTGGTGGCAGATGAAAATAGCTGGAAGGACATATTCTAAGTGTGCATGTGGAATATCCTTTTAAATATTTATTTATTTATTTAACATTTGTTGATATGGAAAGTCTGACTAGGACAGAGGCCATTTTCAGCAGAGGCTTGGGGAGAAATGCTCCAGATGCATATCTTTGGAATGTGAGAGGAAACCAGAGTATCTGGAGAAAATCCATGTGAATGCAGGGAAGACATACAGACTCCGCACAGAAGGCTGTGAGGTGACAAAATGTGCAATGTATAGAATTTCTTTCTTGTGGTGAGAGGAATTAAGAGATTTTTCTGGCCCAGAAAAGAGTTTTGGAGATGTGTTTACTTTAGTTATGCATATATGGGTGCTGGAAGTTTCATTCAGTATCAAACCAGACCTTAAGATAGTAAAGATGTTCTATTAGTTTAGTAGGGAATTGCAGTTGTTTTGTCAAGTTGGAGGAAATAGTTCATATTTAGTGCCAAACAGTAACAGCGTGGCATTTTTTTGAGGTTGAGGGTGAAAGAGTTCTTTTTCTTTGAAAAATATTATTTATTAAGTTAAATAATTATTAAGACATAATAGCTGCATTTTAAAACATCATAAAATGGAATCTAGATTATGTGCAAAACATTCATAAGCATACAAACAGTCCCAAAACAAGATAAGTAGTTGTAGTACAAATATTTACAAACTAAGATTAGCACTGACAATATAGAAAATAAACTAAAATAATTTCAAGATTCATGGTGCAGAACACTCCTATTTTTCTAAACTGAAATCACAGCAGTATTTATTTAAAAGAAACAACTTTTCTTCAGTTATTATTTATGACAAAGGCAAATATACAGTTATATAAATGAAAACAAACCATACTGGCATATTTTCAGTTGCAAACATTATACATTACTTATAATTTATACAGTCATTGTCAGTCAAACATTACTAGCTCATTCAACTCCTGCTTTCCCTTAAACCTCATTACCCCTACAAAACATTTTTCTGCATGTGTTGTTTCCACATTTTTCATTTTCTATGCAATTTACTCCTAACCTTTTCTAAAGATCCCATTTCCAGCTCTTTTATCTTTATTACTATATTTACTACTTCTAGTACAGCTGGTTTAGACATTGATTTCCATTTTCTAGTAATTGCATTTTTTTGGCAGCCACCAGAATTAAACTTAACAATGCCTTACTATGTCTAGGCAATTCAGATCTTCTATGCTTTAGTTACACCCATTTTCTTACCTAATATTTCTGACAGACTACTCTGTAGG
Organism: Protopterus annectens; assembly: GCF_019279795.1. NCBI lineage: Eukaryota > Metazoa > Chordata > Ceratodontiformes > Protopteridae > Protopterus > Protopterus annectens. The sequence goes on from NC_056745.1 coordinate 1,123,833,680, forward strand.
GAATTTTTGAAATCTGCCTACTTATCACACTCCCAAAACATATGTTCATAGGTTCATAGGTGTGTACTAGGTTAATGGCCTTGGAGCCTTTACAAGCCTAGTCCATAGGATTACCCTGTCATCGTGCCACCTGACCTTAGTTGCCAGTGCCTCTGTTGAGTAGAGACACTGGAATGATCCCCGGGGTGAATTTTCTATTTCCCATCTACTCATCAAGATTTCTCTTGAAGAGGGCCAGTGAGGTACTCTGCTTGACATGTATGGGGAGTCTATTCCATAGCATGGACAGTCTCTGGGTTATGAACCTATCCCTCCAGCATTTTCTGTTGATTGTGGTAATGAGGTTGAGGTCTCTGGAGCATGTGGTGCAGAGGGATTGGGATTTCTTTAGATGTAGCATTTCTAACAGAGCTGGGTCATACATGGCTTTATAAGTCAAGCAGAGATTGCCTCTATGTAGGCGATATGAGACAGAGAATAGTTGGAGTTTTTTTAGTCTGTCCATATAGGACAAATGTTTAAGGCCTAGGGTCCTCTTTGTGAGGTACTTTTGCGGGCTCTCCAGTTGTTGCAGGTGTTTAGTGAGGTACATGCCAAAGGGAGCATTGTACTCAGTGATTGGCCTAATGAGGGAAGAGTAGAGGGAGAAAATGACCTCTTTCTTCCTGGATGCAAAACCCTTAGTAATGAGATGTGCCACATAGAAGAACTTTCTGACCACAGTGGCAATGTGGTAGTCAAAAGAGAGGTTGCTGTCAACCTGTGTTCCCAGATCTCGTATAACACCTTCTGTGTTCAGTGGACTACCATCAATGTGGTAATTTATGGGAACTGAGTTTTTTCCAAAGAGGATGATGACACATTTTTTGACATTGAGTTTAAGGCCATGGTTCTGACACCAGTCATAGGTCTCAGTGAGGCCTTTCTGTAGGATGTCAACATCACTCGAGGAGTTAATAATAGCTCCCAACTTGCAATTGTCTGCGAACTTTGTCAGCCAAAGTCCCTTCATGTTGGCCTGGACTTCAGAGAAGTAGATACCAAACAGGAGAGGACCCAGGACCGAACCCTGTGGGACTCCACTCGTGACTAGTCGGCAGTCTGACTCCGAGTCATCTACTTTCATACTGTGGACTCTACCTGTGAGCCAGTTTGCAATCCACCTAGTGATATAGGGGTTGATGCCTAGCTTAGTGAGGGTTTTCTATGATTCCTGAGTGGGGAATGGTATCAAAGGCCTTGGCCAGATCAAGGTAGGCTGTATGAACCACCTTGCCTTCATCCACAGCTCTGGTAACTGACTCAAAGAAGTTGACCAAGTTGAGCAGGCATGATCTACCCTTCACAAAACCAAACTGTGTGGGATCCACAGTTTGGACAGTCCCTACATCCTTGTTTATTAGGTTGATGATGATGCGTTCCATAGCTTTGCATATCAGACTTGTCAGGCTAATGGGGCAATGGTTCCCAGGGTCTGTAGTCACTTCTCCTTTGTGGAGAGGAATGACTGTAGCAGTGTGCCATTCAGTAGGGACAAAGCCTGAGGCGAGGCTGTGATTAAACAGGGCACACAGGTGAGGTGCCAGTTTACTCTGTAGTTCATGTAGAACACAGCCAGGGATATTGTCAGGTCCCATAGAAGCTGTATTCCTGGCTTTGGACAGTGCTGTTTTAACCTGTGCAGCAGTAATACTGGGTGCCTGGCAATCTACTGGTATTGTGACAGGTCCCTTGGGGGGGGGGGTAAAGATGGCACTGAATCTGTCGTTTAGTATATTGGCAATATCTGTTGGCTCGGTATAGGAGGTACCATTGTGCAGTAGCTCAGAGCAAATCTGGGTATTGCCGTGGAGATTCTTTACATAACTATAGTAGGCCTTGTGGTAGTCTTTACTATCCATTGCAATTCTGTTTTCATAGCTAGCTTTAGAGGATTTGATGAGGGATCCCAACTTTCTGTTGATGCTGATAAGGGAGTTTTTCCAGTCTTGGGACTTTACCTTATTCAGCATCAGTTTCCTCCTTCTGTTGTAGAGTTTGTTTATGGCAGGGGACCACCAGATTGGCTTCCTTTTTTTGGAGGAGATCATCTTGGTTCTATTGGGTATGGTGAGATCCATGCATTTGTGTATGTGTTCGTAGAGTACATTGGTGCATGATTCAGCAGTCATGCAACTGATCTCCATTTGCATGGGTGCTGTGAAGTTAGCTATATCTGTTTTTAGGAGCCCAGAGTTAGCTTTGGAGAAGTTTTTCATGGTGGTTACCTTTGCAGGGCAGGGGGGTGGGAGGGATGTGAATTTCCAAGGTGGTTAGATTGTGGTCAGATCAAACCAGGGAGACATTGACTATTGGTGTAGAGCAACAGTCGACCATGTTAATAATGACCAGGTCAAGGATGTTGCTACCTCTAGTGGGGGTATGAATGAGCTGGTCCAGGGCACTGGAATTAATGAAGTCCAGGAAATGTTGGGCAAGTGTATTTGTACATGAGTAGTTTTACCAGTTAATGGAGAGGTAGTTGAAGTCACCCAGTATGAGAGTGTTAGGTTGGACCCTAATATTCTCTAGAGTGCTTAGGAACATGGAGTGTGTGCCTTGGAACATGGTTGGGGATCTATAGCAGGCTATGACCTGAATCGCTGACTTGCCCAATGTTAGCTGCACCTGAAGTATCTCAGATGCGTTATGTTGGGGTACCAGTCTGGAGGTGTGCACATCCTTTATGAATATGGAAAAACCACCTCCATTGGAGCTTCGGTCCAAGTTCTGAGGCTGAAAGGTGTGGAATGAGTTATAGCCTGGTAGTGTAGGGGTGCTTTCTGCTGCCTTGAACCAGGTCTCTGTTATGGCACAAATGTCAATGTTCTCCATTTTAAGGAGTGATTTGAGTGAGTGCATTTTGAGATTTAGACTTCTAACATTGAGCAGCATGACCCTCAGATTGCATTTGTTTGTAGCTGTTATGGTAATTTGGTCTTTGAAACACCACCTAAAAAAGGCACTATAGGGGTGGCAAGAGCCTTGGCCAGTATCCAGAAGCCCAGGGGTGACAGATGCAGGCCATCTCTGGCAAAGCATTGAAGTCTGTCAGTCATGTCATCCCAGGCAGACAGATACTGGATCTCCTTAGAATAACACCAGAAACTTAGCCAGTTGTTGAAATCAATCATTTTCTGCTTGTACTGTGGTATAATTCTGGGTGATGGTAGGATGCTGCTCAGGGCTAGGATCATACCCACCTGGGCTACATAATCCGAGAGCTCCTCCATGTCTCTTTTCATGTAGTCCAGGGAGGTACTTCTCAGGTCATTCATACCCACATGTAAAATGACAGAGTCATATTTTTACCTGTTGTTGAGGGACCTGAGTGCATGTGCTATGCGGTGGGTCCTGGCACCTGACAGGCAGCTGACTGTTACTTTCTCCTTATTCAACCTAGTGAGTGGGACATCAGTGTGCCTCACTATCAAGTCACCTATGACTAGTGTGTTGGGCGTGCTGTTTTGCCTTACGGGCTTTGGTTGAGTGGCACACTGTTTAGGAGAGTTATGTGTCTCATGATTAGTGCTGTGTTGTGGTGGTCGAGTGCGTTTCTGCCTTGCAGGTCTCTGCTGTTTGGGTAGATTTTTATTGAGGGCCTCCGTGAAGGTGGGTGCGCGGTTTGTATTTTTATGTGAAGGCAATGCTGATGTGTGTTTTGAAGGGATATGTGTTCCACATGGTGTTGTGCAAATGTTGACCTTCTCCTCTTGACCAGCTATTCGGGTCTTGGCAATATAAGTGTATCTCTCACAAGTCTGAGTGTTGGGAGGTAAGAAGAGAGGGTTGTCAGAGTACATGAGGCAGTTGCTACATTGCCTCAGGATGCCCAAGTTCACCAGGTTAATAGGAGAAAGCACAGGGAAGTGACCTTTAGACATGCCTGGAGGGGTGGGCATTAATAATAAGTACTGGAGCTGTTTCCTTGTAGAATGTTTAGAGCTGGTAGCACTTTTGTGTGTTGCAATAATTGCTACAAGGCATCTGGTATAGTGCTAGACTAATAAGCTAATAAAAAACCAAGCGAAAAAATTGCAGCAAACCAGATAATGATAAATCCAAAACCAGGAAGCAGAGCAACAACAAATAGCTAGTGAATCCCAAGTCCTTTATTTTAGTTGAACAAAACCTTCAAACACAGTCCTTTATTTTAGTTGAACAAAACCTTCAAACACAAGCGCTTTCGCTCAGAAAAGTCTGAGCTTTATCAAGTGATGAATCACTTGATAAAGCTCAGAATTTTCTGAGCGAATCACTTGTGTTTGAAGGTTTTGTTCAACTAAAATAAAGGACTTGGGATTCACTAGCTATTTGTTGTTGCTCTGCTTCCTGGTTTTGGATTTATCGTTATCTAATAAGCTAGTAAACATGCAGGAGAGGAGAGAACTAGTAGATCTAAGGAAAAAATTGAAGAGCAGACTTTGGCACCAGCCAGAAACTTACAAACAGTCCTGGATACAGCAATTCTGTATCTGGACTAGACTAGTTGCAGGAAAAGCGGGAAACAAGTGCAAACACAGGCTTTTAAACCAGAAAGTTGAAAGAGATGGAAAAACTGCCCAAATGGCCAATAAACTACAATTTCTGGGCCAGAAACCACTCCTCTTATGTTAGATAGGCTACCTAGTGCTTACCGCTCCCAGTGATAAGCTAGAAGGCTTCCCTCCAACACAGAAAGGCTTGGTGGGCTCAGAATCTTACATACAGTGTTCCTAGTTACCTCTTTCTCCAACATCACACCTCCAACATTTGCCATCTACCTGAGTAAAAATTCTTTGTAGTCTGCTTGGGGTATAAAAATTCCTATGCAAACACTTCCAAGCAAAAATCCTAAATCTCCTAGACTTTGTTACATACTTGAGAACTATACGTTTTTCTTCCATTGTTCACTTGTGAATTGCTTATCCAGTCTTTCTTACTAATTTTTTTCTAACTTCCTCTGATTGAGTCCTGTAGTTATTGTGCAATATTTTATATAACCTGCTAATTATCCATTTTTAACAGCAGCTTCTGTCCTAAATTCAGCTAAAAACTCTGCCAGAGCAAATCTTTCAGTTAGAATTCCCTTATCCCTTTTTCTTTGCCTATACTCTGATATCAATCCTTGATAGGGAAAACAATCTCCAGCCTGCAGTCCAAATGTCTTTTTGGCCTCTTCCCATTCTATCACCTTTCCCTGCACTAGTTATTTGTTCCCAATATCTTGGTTCCTTGCCAGTTTTCACCAATAAATACGAGTCCCCCTCTTATCTATTCACTGTACCCCTAATTACAGTCATCCCTATCAGCAAAATTTTCTTTCACAAATTTCCATTTGTGCTCTTTCTTGATTTCTACATTTCTCTGCTTTATACAAATTTTTATACAATTTCTGGACTATCTCTAATACCGCTACAGGATTTCTTGTTATTTTTATTATTATAGGCTCTCTAGGTTTGACAAAAATCCTTTCTACTTTCTGTTGCCTAAGTCATTGTGCTAAAAGTATTTGTGTTCTGGAGTTAATATCAAAAATAATTACTTAACAGCAATCTTTCTAACCTCTGCAGTTGCGTCTCTTCTTGTTCTGTGATATTCCCCTTATTCTGCAGTACTTTAATGTTTGTCAGTTCACTAAATAATTCCTTAACTTCTTAATCGTATCTCTTTTTTTTATTGCTACCCCATTTTTAAACTCCACTTTCATTTTATAACACTCAATAGCTATCATTTCTGAAGTAATTTCTGTCTTCTCTAATAACTGTAGAATAATTTTCATTAACCATTCTTTAAATTCTTCTCTTTTAAACAGGTGGTGCAGCGGTAGCATTGTCGCCTCACAGCAAGAGGTTCTCCCGTTCGATTCTCGGCGGGAGCGCCTTCTGTGTGGAGTCTGCATGTCCTCCCTGCGGTCAAGTGACATTCAAAAGACATGCGTGAATGGGCGTGCCTTCATTGAAGGATGGGTGTCGGGCTGGCACTTCGGCACTGTAAAAATCTACTGCCAATCATTAGCGGACTGGAGTTCCGCTGTGGCGACCCCTAACCGGGAAAAGCCAAAAGAAGAAGAAGGTAGGGAAGTACCAGTGTCTTATTTTTACTGTATTACTCTGCATTTTTATATTAGTTATTATTGGCACATGATTTAATAGTTATTGGATCCATGTCAACATTTTCAATTAAATGTACATATTCCTGTGTAATATAATTTTTGTCTAGTCTAGCCCAGTTATTGTATCTTGGGGAACAATATGTAAATTCTCTCAACAGTTTCTACTACTGAAGTCATGTCTTCAATAATAAATATTTTCATAAATTCCATACCAAACATTTTCATAAATTTCTTCAAAATCTACCCTCACTTGTTATATTTTCCCTTCTAGGTCCCCCAGGTACGTCCTTACAGTTGCAAATCAAATTCCAGGCCCTGCATATAAGTAATATTCCCTGCTGAAAGTTGATTATTTCTCCCAAAAATTTCTTAAACTACATAATAACAGTTTTAGGTAGACTATAAATGCATGCCAACATAATCTTCCTCCCTTGCTAGTAGCCCCTTACTACCACAAATCTGCCATTATTATCCTCTTTCCTTTTCTATCACTATTCTAGCTCCTCTAGCAGTTAGTATAAGCATTCCCCTTTTTCATTGTTCTTGATTCTCTGCTGAATATTCCTCCCAAAATCCTTTCTTTATCAGATTCACATGCTCACTTCTTTCCAAATGGGTCTTCTGTAGCATTGCTATTTGCACTCTGCATTTCTTAAATATAGTTCAATATTCTTTCCTTTTTGTTTATACCTGTGTGGCCATTCATGTTCCAAAGTAATATGGATAGTGCAATCATTATGATAAGAAACTATTATTCCCATGTACTATATACAACAGTTTTTTTTAAATGTTTATTTCCAGCTTTTGTATTAGATGCACCCACTAATGTTTGGCAGGTTAACTTGCCATCTCCATTTGAACCTGTTACATTTTACAAGTCTTTTTGTTTTAATGAAAACCATCACAGAAAAAAAATACCCCCAGAAGAAGCTATAACATATTAATTTAAAACAAACATGCAACAGTGTGTATGTCTTCAAATAATGAAGTTCAAGCCTCCTGATAGAAACAATTGTCCGAAACTGACATCCCTATATCTTGACACAATTTCTTTTTTATAAGCTGTGCAATATAAAAGATGTTCTTATGACAATAGACACATGTTGGCCAAAAATTAAGTCAATGTCCACATATGTTCCAAAATCCCAAACAACTGGATCAACTCTTAGGGGCATATTGTCAGTGCAGTAGTTCACTCAGGAAGATGAATTCTGAAAAAAACATGCTAATGAATTTTTTGGTATTTATTTTCAGTTCATGATTTCGGTGCCAGTTATTTATTTGGGGCAAACCTTTCTGCAGGATGGCTAAGTCATTTGAAGATTCAATGACTGCTTCTGGCTTGCAGTCATCTGCAAACGTAACCAAAACCCTTTGGTATTGGTGTTTACTTCAGAAAAGTAGATGCCAAACTGAAGAAATCCCAGCACAGAACCCTGGGAGACTCCACTGGTGACTGGTGTCTCTGTGGAGGCAATTTCCCCTATTTTGATTCCCTCAGTCCTATCTGTGAGCCAGCTGGCAATCTAGTGAGTGACATAGGGATTTATTCCCAGTTTATTTAGCTTTTCTACTATGCTTGATTGGGGGATTGTGTTAAAATCTTTAGCCAGATTAAGGTATATGCTGTGTACCATTTTACCTTCATCTATTGCTCTGGTGGCCTTTTCAAAAATGTCTACCAGGCTGAGTAAGTATGACCTGGAATTGATGGATCCAAACTTTGACAGGTCCAGTGTTTGGACTGCCTCTATGTCCTTATTGATTAGTTCCATGATAAATCTTTCCATGGCTTTGCATTTGAGGCTGGTCAGATTTATGGGTCTGTGGATGGTCTTCCCTTATGTAGGAGATTGACTGTAGCTGTTCTCCATTCACTTGGTACAAAACTTGTATGGAGGCTGAAGTTGAACATCGTTGTTTGGAGGGGTGGCTAAATCATGCTTTGTGCTATTTACAATGCATCCAGGGATATTGTCAGAAGCCATCAATGCAATATTTTTAGCTTTTGATAATGGTTTTAAGACTTGGTCTTGTGTGATAGTTGGAGGTATGCCAGTTTCAGGTATATCTTCAGGGACAAATGTACGGGAGAGAGAGGTAAAGCTGAATTTAATAACCAGAAGTTTCATTATATATTGGGTAATGTCATTCACAATCAGCTCAGCATACTGCTGCATTGTGCTTTTGAGATTATAAACAAAACTAAAAAAGGCCTTGGGGTTGTATTTGGTTTGGGTAGATAATTTAGCTTCAAACTTGGCTTTAGTGGATTTTATTAAGCTAATAAATGCTGATATGGGGAATGACATGGTTTCATTGTAGTTGAATTTTGTTTTATAACTGGAAAAAAGAAATGTTTGTGGAAGAACTATCTTAAATTAGTCTGGAATGACCTTATGTGAATTCATGTAGCTTTGGATTCTGCACCTCTGCAAGTTTAAAATATCCTTTTGTTTAGAAGTAAATTTTGTTTGCTTTCCTAAATCTGAGGTCACAGTAACATATCAGTAGTTCTAGCTCTGTCTTCTCCCACTCTTGTGAGTAAGGACCACAGTGTCCTTCTCCAATCTCCAGAATTGTATCCTCCCCTCATTATTTCTTTACAAAATGCTAGTCAGTGTTATTATCAGATCTTCCAGTTCTCAAAGACTTTTATAGGGTATCCCATCTGGCTACATGTTGTTGTCTACCTCTGGTTTGTTGCTTTTTTTCTCAGCCCTTTCTTTTGTGAAAATCAAAGTCCTTATTTTTTTGCACTTTTAGAAATTAGATACAATGATTCTTCCTTCATTCTGTTTATATATACTGAGCAGGCATATCCGTTAAATAGCCCCGTTTCTTCATATTCCTTTTTCTGCTCACACCCATCTATCTTATTAACTCCAGTACACATCCAGTTGTCTACAGGACTTTGAATCCTTTACAGTTTTTTTCTTGATTTGATGATTAAATTTAAAATTAAGGATGCATCTAATTTCTTTCATATAACAATAAGGTCTTACAGTCCACAGGTAAGTGGTGTATGAAGCTGCCTTTGTAGAATAAATGGAATTTGGTGCAGCACCCTTACTTTTGAGGCTCCGGTGACAGAACTAAACCATAATAGTAGGATGACTTCCAACATGCAGGATGTTCTAGAAACCAAAGATTGTTTGGCTTTGGACTGCCTGCAACAGATAAGGACATTTAAATAAGCTACTTGGTCATCTCTCCTGTTCCCTGGAGTAGGGGACTTTCTCTTCCGCAGCATTTCTCTCCTCTTACAAAGGAAGTTTCAGCAATTAAAAGAAAATGTGAATTATTTTCTTGAGCAAAGTCCCACAACCCACCCTTACTCATGTGTGATAAACCCCTCCTACCTCTAACCCCAACCCTATTCATTACCTTACTAAAAAAAAAAAAAATCTTAACATTACCACTATGAACAGACAAAGTATGTCTGCAAGTTAGGTTTTATTCTTTTCTTTTACCAATCACCAAAGGAGACTGTTTGATTTCCTTTTGTTGATTGTTGTAGTTTTGTTTTGTTTTTTCCCTTTATTTAAGTGTGCTGTTGATGTGTAGGAATCAATGTAAGGTGCATTGACGTTTGTGTGTGTCACAGTTAATATGTATAAACACAATAAATAACATCTTACATGTGAAAGAAGACTTAGCAATTCAATGCAAATATTCTAAACGACAAGTTATTTAGTAAACCAGAACCACTTATAAAAGTTTGCATATTCAATATATATGCTGAATGCTTATTTCACAATACACTTTTTGATTTATTTAATTCTATTAAAATTTATATAATAACACTTTTTGAAAAAGAAATCACATAGACTGTAGCTTTTCTTTTATGATGTATATATGTAAGTCTGTGTACATATAGTTAGATGTGGGTAATCGATGTCTGATAATCCCAGGTGAGTAAAATATGTGCTGCATATATTAAAAAAGTTCAGCACAACATCTCAGCATCCTAAAATTTTGAAGATGTTCTAAAATATAATAGCAAATACAAACAGAACACTTTTTCAAAGTAGCTTAATAAATAAAATAAGGAACAAGATCCACCAAAAGTATTTTAACTTACTTTTTCAAAACACAGATGCTGTCACTGAAAAAATCAAAATAAAGATGCATAACTCACCCTATTATAAATAAATTATAAACAGTATTTCATAGAATAAGAAACAACCTAGTCTTTTTATATACTAAAGACCATAATTTTTAACACTTGTATTATAAAAATATCACAATAAACAACCCCTGGGATTCA